>NC_137199.1:27178425-27198425 GCF_960531495.2 Zeus faber
AAAAATGTAATGGGGTCTGACAGGTAGAGATGTTGGAGAGGAGATATGGTTTAGACTTTAAAATTAGCTATTCTGATCTTCCATATATTGGAAAAAGGGAAAGGGATATTGGTGGAAGATTCAGCAGGGCTGGAGGAAGTTTGAGAGATGCGGCTTCGACGTACAACCTCCAACAGGAGCGATAAGAGTTCATCCATTTACCCTACTCTCAGTTTTAATTTTCCTCCGTTAGGGTTCCGGCAGGAAAACGTGATGAGGGGGGGAGAGATACAGAGGCGTGATTTGGCAGAGAAAGCGGCCAGAGCTCCACGTCTGCTGCAGTTACAGCGCTTGGCTTACTTGGCTGTCAGAGGACATTATCCATAATACCCAGCATGCCTCTGCAATTTCCCTGCTACCTCCGTTCCTCTTTCCAACTCTACTGGCTGCTGAGTCTGCTGGGTATTTGTGTGTGTGTGTGTGTGTGTGTGTGTGTGTGTGTGTGTGCGTGTGAGTTTGGGGTGAGAGGTGGTTGGGAAAGCAGAGGGAAGGAGAGAACAGGAGTGCGGGAGGTGATAAGGAGCAGAGAAGATGGAGGGAGGAGAGTGACATTAATAAACCGCCATAAACGGGAAGTCGCTCGCTGCAAAGTTGTTTACCTCCCATCCAAACCGCAATTGGGTGCAACTGGAAACACGTTTGTTCATACAATGGGTGCATGTGCAAATGGACGTTAAGATTGATGGGCGGCCTGAAATGCAATTACCTTCCACATGCTCCCCGGAAAGAGATAAACAATTTGTTTAACATGAAAATCAAGAGCATGGTCCGTGCGTGTCAGCGAAGTGTGTGAGTATGTGTTGTGACATCTTAAAAGGCTCCCACTGACATATGGACGTTATTAAAAAGGGACGAGGCCGGGAAAATCCTGGCACTGGCGGGACAGAGAGCCTCACTGGTGGCCTCTGCTCCGCAGGCAGACTGGAAGAAAGGAAGTCTGATTAATACAAAGCCATGAACACTCATCCCAGAGCCAGGGACAGATTCACATGAAGGGTCGCTCTTTTCCGGGTTTTCCTCTGAAAATAAGAGAAACCAATAAGGCGAGAAATCCTACATCCAGAAGTGTGAGCACGGTTCACACCTAGATCAGGGAGAAAATCGCAGGGTTTTCTCACCATTCCCTCTTGGGAGCGTGTTTTGGTGCGTTGCTAATGTTCTTCGGGTCTAGCGGTATGATTAATATTCATACAGACATGGCCGTGTTAAACTATTAGGTTGCAGGTGGTTATGTTCAGGTATTAGATTAGACACAGGTAATGTTTAGGTATGTTTGTAGGTATGCTTCTGGTGGAGAGTCATGACGCTCCATTTTCGACCCTGTTGCACCGTGTGAGTGACGAGTGAATTTTAAATCCTTAATTTGCTCTGTGCTCCATAAGAGAATTTAACGTTATGGATATGATTTGGATTGTGATGTTAAAGATAAGATAATAATGTTAAATGGAACATGATGCTATCAGACATTGTTTTTAAATTGATTTTTATAAAGTTTAAATATTTTAGATAGTGTTTTATAAATGTTTATTCACTTTAACTTTAACTGTATCGCTTGCAGAAAGCTTTAATGTTCGATTATTTCAAAGCTCTGTTGGATGCTCAAGATGATTATTAAAAACCTTTAATCATAATTAAATTCTAACGTCAATAATAATAATAAATGCTAAACAGAGAATAAATTATTTGATAAAAACAAACAAATATACTGAAGCCCCCGAAATGCGACGCTGCGGTGTGGTCTGGGCGAGAGAAGATGCTCGTTCTCTGGAGCTGAGAATCTGTCAGTGCCCAGGGACGGTCATCTTGCAGAGAAAAATATTATTAACCCCAGCCCCAGCCAAAAAGACCATGAATGCTTCTCAGATTGTGAGTGTGCGCATGTGTGCGTGTGTGCGCGCGTGTGTGTGTGTGTGTGTGTGTGTGTGTGTGTGTGTGTGTGTGTGTGTGTGTGTGTGTGTGTGTGTGTGTGTGTGTGTGCGTGCTTACGTGTGCGTGTGCGTTTCCAATGCCCCCGTCCCCTCCTTTCCCTCTGCTCAGCGGCTCCGCTGCTCTGGGTGGAGGCCTCGTCAGTGGACGATCACACTCCGCCCCTGTGCCCTTTCGGAGCTGGTGTCGAATGGGAGTTAATAGGACCAAATCCCACCCCGGCGATCAGATTGCATATCTGATTGCAGATTTGATGATATGAAAATTTAAACGATCGCCCAACCCTGGTTTGGCGGGTCTTCCCCCACTACCATTCTAGGAATAAAGAACATTTTTTTGGGGTCTCTACAGGTTGACTGGAGTAACAATGGCATCCCCACACCACGCCTAGTGCTCTATGGCGTGGACGGTTGTGCTGTATTTATATTTGGTCGCTGACTTCACATTGTGTTTTGTTGTATATGTTTACTTGTAGTAGTAGTTTTGAAAGAGAGAGATTGGTTAAAATAAGCTGAGACACAAACAGAGACACAAAACATGGAAAGGGAAAATGGATGAACAGACACGTCTCCGCGGGCAGGCGTAGGCAGCGAGAGGCCTGCCGGGTTCCTTCAGATGTGTGTTTTGGAGAGGACCCCCGTGAACCCCCCACTCTCTCCACAGACCCCGATCGCGACGCAGGACTAATAACTCAATGCGGCGCTAACACAGTGGGTCACTCCGTTTGGAGACGGAACATGAAACATCGCCTCAGGCTGCCGTCTCCGCGTAACCATGGCGATGAGACCACCCTGGGATGGCTCAAATCCCCTTGAAACTGCGGACGGTCAATAATCTCCCCCATCGTGGAAAGTACACGCCTTGAGCTCTTCAAAGAGGACATAGACACAGTGTGTGCACCTGCTCAAAAGGGTTTTCTGAAGCTGCTTTGTCTGAGAGAGTGAGAAGTCGAAGCTAAAATAACTTTATTTTTGCTATAATTGCCAGTCAGGGCAGCGACGTGTGAGGTGTCCAACTAGACAAGTGCAACTTTGCACAGCTAATTACGGCTTACTTTTTAATTTATTCTTTTTGTTGATAAATATTTAGCTCCTCTTTCAACAAATATTTAACACACTTGTGCACATTTGATGTTTGCCGAATCCTTTTTCAACAAAAGCCTGTTATCGCTTCCAACAGAATCAAAACCAGAAGAACACAGAACATGCAGATAATGCAGCACGCTGCCGGGAGGAACGACAACCGTTTATTGTTGGACTCAATGGTCACCGTGGTAAAGCAAATAGAACAAAACAAATAAAGAAAAAACTGACACAGAGTTATGCACACGTGTGCACACACACACACGCACGCAGACGCACACACACACACACACACACACACACACACACACACACACACACACAGACAGACAATCAGCTCTGCCCAGGGAGGTTGTCTCTGGTGAAGGCGGTTTACTGACCTGAGTTCAGAATGCCGGCGGCAGACAGAATCAAGGTTTTGCCCCGGAGAGTTTTGGGTGGAATCTAGATGGACTCTGGGATGGCAGAGTGCCGATCCCTATTGCTCTGAAAGAACAACAGTAAACACCACAGACAGAAAGACTGACAAGACACAGGATATACAGGATACAGAAAATCATTTTTAGGGTTACTGTTTTTTTTTATTGTTTATTTTAGGATTATGTTTCTTGTCACTGTTTATTTTTTACTGTTATTGTTCATTCTTAGGTTTATTATAATTTGCCATTTTTTCCAAAATTGTGGTCAAATTTTGGGTGCATTGCATATTGCGAATTATTTTCAATTTATCTATCTGTCTGTCTGTCTGTCTGTCTGTCTGTCTGTCTGTCTGTCTATCTCCCATATAGAATACAGACTCTGGCTTTACATCTCAAATAATTAAATCAAGGTTCAAGATTCAAGAGGTTTATTCGTCACATACATATACTGTACATACTTTCATACATATATGCAGATGCAGTGAAATGTAATAATGACCGGAGCGCCAGCGCAGGCCACCGCAGGGGGCGGCGCCACTATCGCCCTATTGCCACTATCGCCCTATCGCCACTATCGCCCTATACCCAATCTCATTACTGCATGAATACATATATACATACATTCAGTAAATACACATCTGCATACCGCAGAAAAGTACTATCTGGCTTTTCCAAATATACGGAGGAAAGAAATTGTCCCTCCAACGTGAAAAGCAATCTGTGTACCCACGTCAGCGAGATGCAGCCAGAACACGTCACGATGACGGGGGTTACACAGTGTCCTGAACCACCAGCCTCCATACAGTCTGCATGGATGTCCGTAAACAGTGTGAGTCCACATGATATCAGCGCCTGCTTTTCAAGTATTGTCGTCTCACTGTGGTGTCAGCGCTGCTTGGTCGCTTCGGCCATCTTCCCCCTCGACTGATTCTTCCTCGTGTTGTCAGTCTTCCTCTCCTCCGCCTCAATGGGAGGAGTCGCTCATCTCCATAGCAACTTGAATTCACATAATCGCAGGATTTCTCTCACCCCGGTCTTGCTTGACTTCTTTGCAAACACCTTCAACGTCCTTTTTCAAATGTTCCAAAAATGCCATTTCTATGGATCCAAGAATATCTTAAATGCGACAATGCATTAATTAATTTATGTATGTTTATATAATTAGGTGTGTGTGTGTGTGTGTGTGTGTGCGTGTGTTTGTGTGTGTGTGTGTGTGTGTGTGTGTGCAGATGCAGATGCAGATGCAGGTGCCCAATCTGTACCTGTGAATAAAGCTGTTGTGGGTCCTGGCCACGAAATATGTGTAGTCAGTATGTGAAAAGTTCCAAGTCAGCATTCAAAGCGCAGCAAAGAGGGAGGAAGTGGTAAATTAGTAAAAATAACAAAATCAATTGTTGCTAGTCAGTGATAATGTTATCAGTTCAGTATTTTCATAGTTAATGAACATTCGGGAAAGCAGAACATTGTGTGACATTGTAGAATATCTACTTTTTTTACCTGAATAAATAGATTTTAAAAATAATTTTGTTATTGATTATACCATTGCAAAACTGTGTATACTGTGGGGACACAAGAATATAAAATACAAATTTTTTGTCTCTCGACAATAAAAAAAATAAAGATGAGGGTTGGAATAGCAAATTGTAAAACAGAAAGGTCTCAAAAAATATATATATATATATAAATGTGTGTGTGTGTGTGTGTGTGTGTGTGTGTGTGTGTGTGTGTGTGTGTATATATCTATATATATATATATATATAGATATATATACAGAATCAATTAAAATCAGGGGTTGGGTTTATTTTACTGTCACAAATTGCGTTCCGTAGCCATTTCAGCCATTCTTTGCAGATGCTGGTACTGCAAGCAGAACTTCAAGCAGAATAATAAAGTACATCAGTCAATCCCATCAGACATTCCAGTGTTTTAAGCCAAACATGTAAACGTTAGCTTCAAAACAGCTTTCTATTAATAGCCATTCAACTTCTGCTTTATTGATCGTGCACAATAAACCACGCCACATGGTTTACTCATCTAAACTTGGGCAAAGGGAAAGCTCATCTCAAATTGAGAGACAAATCCTCTGCATGAGGACTTGGATAAACCCGCCCATGTGTCCCGTGGTGGCAGGCCAGGCCACGGTTTCACCAACCCCTGTCTTAAACACGTATCGTCATGGTGACTGACCACTGCAGGAGCTGCTGCGTCTCCCTTCCCAAACGCAGCGTGTCTGACAAGCCAAGGACATGCAAACTAAAACAACTGAAACAACACTTTGGAAACGATGCCGATGCTTCATTAAAAAGTCCCTGTGAAGTGAACTCAGTGGTCTGTTTCAAAACACGTTATACTCGTTAACAAAGTAATTGCTGAAATCATGTGAAAAGACTGAATGATGTAGTACTGAACCGTGTAGTTAAACCGTTAAACAATGTTCAGCAGAACATTTAAACATGGAATTTACTCCAATGTAAACTTTTGACACGATTAATGTGATTGGGTGCGTTTTTTTTTTCTTTAACATGATTTTGAAACCTAATTTTATAAACTTTCGATTTTTTTTTTTATCGTTCAAATTTGGGTGGGTGGTTAATAACACATTTTTCTGTAGTGTGACCGACTCAAAACGCATAATTTATTGTTGCTTTACGAGGACTTTAATTTGTGCAGGAATGTGCATTATGTCCTATCTCTGCACTTCGCCGCACATTTGGGCTTGGCAGGAAAAGGCGTGACAAGGTTGAGTGTGTGAGTCAGAATAGGGATAACGAGTACTGTTCTCTTGTGTCACCTGTAATAACACTCGGTAGCAAACATCCAGCCAATGATATCTAAAGAACGTCCACTTGTTATGAGAGAGCGAGGGAGGGAGAGGTGGTGAAATGAAGGGAAGGGAAGAGAGGAGGAGCGCCTTGCGTGTGCGTGTGCGTTGCGTGTGCGTTGCGTGTGCGTTGCGTGTGCGTGTGCGCTCGCGCCCGTCGATGCAGGTATAATTCCTAGGGTGACCTCAGCAAGGGACATGACACCGGCGTTAAATAATGCCAGTCTGAGGAGTTGATGGATTCTGCCTTTCCGACCGGACTAAATCCCTCTTCATCACAATCTCTCCTCTTCATCTCTCTTCACCCCTTCCCTGCACAGTGCTGTATCTCACTCTATTCCTCACGTTAACTCTCTCTTTATACTTCAATTCATCTTTCGACTCCCCCCCCCCCCCCTTAAAGATGGCACGTCGAGGTAATTACCTAATGACCTGTTCGTCCTTGAGATGCTTGGCTGTGGTCAGCTTCTACCTCTTACAGAGTGGGACAAACACAATGGCACATACAGTAAGAAAGCCACAGCATGCCCAAATGCCTATGAAAGGCTTCTTT
This sequence comes from Zeus faber, assembly GCF_960531495.2. Classification (NCBI taxonomy): domain Eukaryota; kingdom Metazoa; phylum Chordata; class Actinopteri; order Zeiformes; family Zeidae; genus Zeus; species Zeus faber. The sequence goes on from NC_137199.1 coordinate 27,185,267, forward strand.
TTTGTGTCAATCAATAGAAAATAAAGACATTTTACTGATTTTCTTTTACTGAATCCTGCGAGACTAATATCTTTCACCTGGTGCTGCTGCATTTGGCTTAGTTGGCCAGTCTGCACAATCCCAGTTCTTAATAGACCATATGAGGACTGGTTTCCGGGGCTAGAGGTAGTCCTCTGTGATAATCTCTTAGATGCCTTTGGGCGCTTTTGTTAAGGATAATTCGTTTTCAAGTCTAGCAACTTCCGATGCACAAACTGACTCAGGGAGATCTCCCTGCCCTTTGAGGTTAGAACAGGTTTGTCCTTTGGGTCTTTTGGTATGGTTGATCTTTTAGAAGGCATTGATACTGAGTTGTTTGCCCAGTAGGAGATATACATTTTTAAACAGGCTTAAAACATGGTTTATTTCAGGCATAATTTAAGTGCGGTAGACGGGGGAGGTGGTTAAGCCAGCTGTTCCGACTCAGCCTGATCAGCCCGCTTGCTCTGACTGGTTCGAGTCGGCTGGGAGAGCTTTGTTATTCGTACAGTGAGGATCGCTTGGTGCCGTAGCCAAACACCTGCGGACCAGATCGTGGAACTGACACTGACGCGAACTGATCAAATTCTGATTTCTGTTTGAGTTCACGTTTGGCCAGTGAGTTCTTTTGTTGTTTTATTATAATAGAAACCCAAGGTGCCGCTTGTTGAAGGCTCTGTCCACAGACACAGTTTAGGGAAAGAGACAAAGACTTCTTGGCAGTGAGGCGCCGACACGATGGGTTTTCTATTATAATAAAACAACAAAAAGGCTCGCTGGCCAAACGTGAACATAAAACAAAAATCTGAATTTCATCAGTGCACGTCAGTGTCCGTTCCACGGTCTGGTCTGGTCTGCAGGCGTTTGGCTCCTGCACCACGCCTTCCTCACTGCAAGACAAACAACACATAAGAAAGCTCTCCCAGCCGACTCGAACCAACTAGAGCCAGCGGGCTGATGGGGCTGAGTGGGAACAGCTGTGCAAAAAAAGGCTCGCTGGCCAAACGTGGACATAAAACAGAAATCAGAATTTGATCAGTGCGCGTCAGTGTTTGTTCCGCACCCTGGTCTGCAGACTCTTAGAAACGGTACCTTTTAGGTTTGCGGTTAGAGGGGGGTTTAGATATGGGTTAGGTGTGGTTAAGGAGCTGGGTGGTGGTATTGAACAATCCAGGCGTGACTTCTGCTAATCTGTTGGAAACTGTTGTGACATGAAAGGGAAAGTTTATTGGCACACACTAATGACATCTGAGGGTAATGATTGGTTAATTGGAATGGTGTTCAGGGAACAACAGTGGTGATGTTTATTAACCTTATGTCCAGGCTTACTTGTCTACAAAGGAGAACACCTGGAACGAGGCCTTTGATGCCGTTGTCAAAAATTGGGGCATTGGTCTCATTGGTCTGTTCAGGTGTCAATCAAACTGCCAGGACAGTGAAACTTGTAAATGGTGCTGACTACGCAAACACTTCCCCATCTGACAATGTTGCTTATGCTAAGTTCAGATTCTAACCACTTAGATTCCACTCACTGACAGGTTTTTGGAGATCGAAAGCCCCAGATTGAAGAAGAAGAATCTTTAATTATCACACAACACACCACACTGCAACACATGCACACGCACATGCTTTTGTATGGTGCCAGTGAAATGAGGCCTCTGCATTTAACCTATCATTGCTTGTCCCTCCTCCGGGGGGGGCAGCCAGGAGCAGTGGGCGGCATTCGTCGATGCGCCCGGGGACCTGGTATTGAGTTTCCATCGCTGGTCAGACGATGATGTGTGCATGTTTTTGGTGGGGGTCCTTACTGACGTTAGGTGGAGGAAATCTCATGTGCGCACGGAGAGAACATGCAAACTCCACACAGAAAGGCTCCTATTGGGGAGATAACCAGCCTGGAGCACGGTGCCAACAGCGCCCTAGGCAGGAATCAAACATACCAGCAGATACCTTGATACCTCGCAGATACCAGCGAGGTATCAAGCAGGTTTAACATCAGTTCGTGTCGCGATTAAGTCGGGAGTGACACAACAAGCTACAGCCAATCAGAGCAGACACGGGGTGACGGGTGGTAGAGAACTAGAGATGGGAGTACACGGGGCAGCAGCCAAAAACACACAACATACCTATTTTGCTTTCTTTTATGGTTTTTAACATGTTTCGTGTTTTATTTCTGCTTTAATTCTGTTTTTTTTTTACAGTGATCAAGAATATGATAAAAAAAAATAATCCTGTCCTGTGGATGGTATCATATAATTTCCGGTGTTACTTTTTGCTAACAAAACATTGTTTGGAGACTGTGGTGTGGGGTTGGTGTGGTTTCAGCAGCCACACCGGACCTGGATCTTGGTGATTTGGTCAGAGTGGTTGCATACCTGTTGCTCGTATGTTGGTCTAACGAGCAACAGGTTAAAACCCCCATCCCCACACACACTCAAGATAGGAGCCCATGTCATGGCATGCTTCTTTCTGCTCCTGGGCCAATTCCAGTAGGCCCACTCTCTTCAAGAAAGTGGTGTTTACAACCCCCCCTCTTCTGGGTCTCTGTGCTGAAGGTCCCTGAAAAACCACTTGGGTGGGAGGTGGTAGGCACCTAGGACTCCCCGGCATGGGGAAGGGACACAGAGGGGCTGTCCAATGACGCCCTGGAGCCACCAGCGGGTCAGTGGGTGGCCCCAGCACCAACCCTCTCCCGACATGGTAGCAGCAGCACCCAGGGTGTCCGGCAGAGACGGGAGGAGAAGTAGCCGCAGCAACACCATGGGTATCTGCCTGCAGCTAGCTCCTGCGCCCAGCAGCCACCGCCGGGACCGCCCGGCAGCCAGTCCACCTCTCCAAGCAGCCCTTGCAACAGGATTGGAACCCTTTGTCAGAGTCTGTTTAAGAATCTTTTTTTTTCATTTTTGTTGTCTGCGTGGTGGTGGTGGGTGAATTCTCCCCGGCCTCAGTTTGTTGTGGGGGTATGTGGTGTGTGGTTTGAGCAGCTACACCTGACCTGGATCTAGGTGATTGGGCCAGAGTGGCTGCATACCTGTTGCCCGTTGGTTGGTCTAACAAGCAACAGGTTAAAACCCACATCCCCACACACACTCAGGATAGGAACCTGTGTCATGGCATGTTTCTATCTGCTCCTGGGCCAATTCCAGCAGGCCCACTCTCTACAATAAACTGGTGTTTACAACACCCCCGTCTTGTGTGACTCTGTGCCGGAGGTCCCTGAAACGCCACTTGGGTGGCGGGTGGAAGGCGAAACTGCCACAGAGCCCCGACAGACTCGTTGGGGATTCCTCCTCATGAAAGATCTTGTAATCTGTGACCCCTGTCACCGATCAGTCAAGCAGTTTGAAACCACAAGACTGCAAGATTCCCGTTCACAAGACAGAAAGTTGTGTAGTGCGAACAGTACAGCAATCTTTTAAAGTCGTGCAGTTTGAGCAATTGATTCGTTTAATTCTGCCTCTGATAGTTCCATATTACAATTCAAATGTGTCTGTTTTCACTCCATTTCCCTTGGGAAAGCAAACAATGGCAGCAGCAATGCTAAGTAGGTATTAAGTGTTCTTGAACTACTTTTGGTGAGCAAAGAAAATCGGGACAATGTTGATTGAGGAGAATATTCTTCTGGCCAAAATTACATTGCCTCTGTTACATTGCCTACTGCAATCTTCAATTTAGGAATAAATATAGTTTGTATATTTATTTATATTGTAGAATGTAAATAGACCTACCCGCCAGCACCGCCACCACCATCCTCTAAAAGGTTAAACATTGTTTAAAGACAGGGGCAGTTCCCGGAACACGTTTTGGTGTCTATCTTATTTGTAGGTATGATGAGTGGCTGTAGCAGCACAGTAAGAATGACAAACAGTGTAAAGATTGATTTCTACCTGGGGCACCTATTCTCAATTGTATTCCACGTAAACCGCCTGTCAAATGGCTCGTTGCTTCGTGACGTTTGATGCAGACCAGCTCCGCAAATTCTCTTTGGTCAACGTTCCCCTTCTTCCCATCTTTCGCCTTATTTTCTATCATCATTCAGATTTATCCACTTATTTTTCCATCTTCTCTCTCTCTCTCTCTCTTGCTCTCTCCCCCTTTCTCTCTTTAATGAATGCCACGCAATGCCTTAAAAGAGAGTGGGTTGAAATCCAGACTTCAGAGGAAGCCTATTCATTCCCAACATGAAAGTCTAGTCACTTTATTTTTTTCATCGCCGCGGCATGCATTACAGTCAATCAACAATGAAAAAACTGTCTGGAAGATACTCTTTGAATGGAAATGCAGGAACATCAAATGGATTGTCTAAATGAGATATAAATTAAAGTGTTTTTTTATTAATAGGGACTCAACATAGCTGGAAGAGCCCACCCGTGCCTTCTGCTTTATTTAATGCCCCTTGGGTTCTTATATAGGGGCCACAGCATGATAACGCTGAACCACACGGGGGGGGGGGGCGACGCAGGGGGTCACAATACAAGCTGACGAGAAGCTTTTAGTGTTGCAATTTTCCGTAGTTCTGTGTGTGTGTGTGTGCGTGTGTGTCTGTGTGTGTGTGTGTGTGTGTGTGTGTGTGTGTGTGTGTGTGTGTGTGTGTGTGTGTGTGTTTCTGTGCTGGTGAGACCATGTCTGTTGTGTGTATGTATGAGAGGACAGCAACAGAGGGAAATCATTTTAAAGGACTGTAGTCAGCTTTTAAAGTCCTTTTTTAGACTTTCTGTCACATATTGTGTGTGTGAGCTAGAGGTGAGCCAAGTGTCCCATAGTTGGCCTTCTTCAAGTATTTATGTCATGCACTTGACTGCAGAGTGTGTGTGTGTGTGTGTGTGTGTGTGTGTGTGTGTGTGTGTGTGTGTGTGTGTGTGTGTGTGTGTGTGTGTGTGTGTGTGTGTGTGTGTGTGTGTGTGTGTGTGATTTTTTTTCCCCTGCGTTTGATAAAGCTGGAGGGCAGCAGGTTACATATGGCTGCCCTCAGAGTGATGAGGAGCCCACAGCTTTTCAGCTTCCTCATGCTCTCCATGCGGTCCAGCCTCAATGACCTGTACCTGAGCTGCAGTTCTCCCCTTCCTCTCTAACTCCCCCGACTGTCCTCCGCTCTGTCCACTATCCCTCCACGCCTCCTTTAAAGAACCGTTTTAAGACGAAAACATTCGGGCTCCGCTGCAGTTACCCTGTTGTTGCTGGAATATACAGTAGAACAGGGCTACCCAAACAGGGGTCTGTGGCCCCCTCGGGGTCCTTGAAGGTTTGGCAGGAAAATTATTGTTTGGTATTTTTTTTTTAATTATATGTTTTATACATTTGTTTGTTTGTTTGTTTTTCTCAACAAAATATAGTTTCCTATATCTGTTTGAGGTTTGCAATTTTTGTCAGCAAGGTTTCAGTTAAATGTTGAAATTGAGAAAAGACATTCTGTTGTGCTTTGCCTCCACCATTCCAGACAGCAATTACCAAACGACATAACTGGTTGACCTGTAAGTTTGGATAAATGGGATTCCAATGTGCTTTCAAATACTGCACACGAAAATAAGCTGCGCAGAGCTATTAAATACATGAAGTCGGTAAATCTGCATTCTTCTGCAGGCTAAAATGATTTTTCTTGGGACTGATATTCCGTCAATGGCTGTTGCTCAGTGACAGGCACGGCTCAGTGACATTGTCAAGAGAAACCCACTTCCTATAACCCATTTCACTGAATCCTAACCTGTATACGATACTGTTTGAATGATGTCTCAAATGATCTTTCTTTTATTTATTTTTCTGGTTGTCTTTCTCACTAAAATCTACATATGCAGTGGTCATTGAGGCGGTGTTTTTTTTTCTCAAAGCAATTTATTATAAGAGCATGGTCTCATTCAGAAAGGCACTCAAGTTACATAAGGTTTTATAAAACTAGTTTTCTTTCCTTCTTTTTCCTTCCTTTCATTATGCCTCAGTCTCTCTCTCTCTCTCTCTCTCTCTCAGTATATAACCGTCTGCTCGCTCTTTGAGTCTTTAACGCACAACACGTCCTCGGGCTCTCATATTCCAATGCCTTTTTCCATCACTGTCTTGGCAGTCTGTCTGTAATTACCCTAAAGGAAGAAAAAGAAGAAGAAGAAGAAGAAGAAGAAGATGCCCTTCAGATCTCTCCAAAGTGCGTGCCTGTAATTTCATAAAAGTCTCCAGCAATATTTCATCTTCCTTTCCACAGCAAAAACATTTTGTAACATAGTCACATCTCCACTGTGTCTGGAAAATATTATTGGGGTTTTATTAAAGGCAAAGATGTCAGCTAAATGTCATAGTGTTGCCTTATCATCCTTTCAGACCGTTCTCTCTCCTCATCAGCTGAACTCTGTCAGACAATATAATTTGAGGCTGAATTGTGCAATGAACCACATGTGCCACTGCAAAGGCAAGACAGGCAAATATTGCCTTGGCAGTGTCACCAACCTGTGTGTGTGTGTGTGTGTGTGTGTGTGTGTGTGTGTGTGTGTGTGTGTGTGTGTGTGTGTGTGTGCACCCACACTCCCTAGCTTATGTGAGTGTGCGTATGTTCCACTTTTAATGTCCTCGTCATCTCCAAGGTCGGGGAAAAAATGGCATTTGGGCTGGGCGCCAGAACGAGCCCTGACGAGAGGAGGACAAAGGCATAAAGTTCCTTTGATCGGTTTCTACATAACTTTGCTACAGGCTCTCTGCTGCTAAAGCTCAGCACTGAATAACAGCTCCCCATTGGCCGATGATTTCAAAGTTCAGTCTAATATTTGATGCGTTAGTCTACGATATGCTACCTTTGGTAATTTAGGAGATGATTGATGGCACGTTCCAAGGTAAAAAGTTGAAACCTTAAAGCGGTCGAGCCTTGCTACATAAAATCTACTGTCAATGTGTTTTGTTTGCTTTCCAAAAGCACAAAAGGCTGTTTTCATTGCTCCTGGATTTGCCTCTGTACATTCTTTCTCAAAAGCAACAACATAAAACTGCATTACGCAATGTTCCTGCTCTATTGAATCACAACACTCCCTAAATACTAAATACTACAGATGGCCCTAAGAATCATCTCCCCAATCTACCGCTAAATCTGTGGTGGACCAAGGGGCGTGGCTCCTTCCTGCAGCTGCACAGCTGTCCCGAATTGGCCGAATTAGCGCCCGAGCGGCACTGATTGGAACGATTCAGGGCGGGAAGCTTGCCTCATGTTTGTCCGTCTCACAGTGAGGCTTTGGCGTACGGGGCTCGACAGCCGTCCAGGGGTCAGCCACAGCGCCAGGAGCCCGAGAAAGCCGGCATTCCTCCAGCGCCCGGATTATCCCGTATTATTATAATTATTGTTGTTTATCGTTTGGCCGGCGCGCCCCTCAGTTTCACTATTGAAAGAAAGCCCCGCGCGGCCCACAACAATAAACGCACGCTTAACGGCATTGAACCCGACTTCGCTCTCTGCCTCGTCCTAACCACCCTGCGAAGTGGCCGCCCTGCCACCATGTGCTTTTTTGGCTGACTATTGACTTTATGGCGGCCTGTCCGACATTAACAGGCTATAGCTCCCTCGGTAGACGTCAAACGTCATTTCTTGAAAGAGAACGTGACAGAGGTGGAGGCACAGTCTGAATTTGTTTACAGTAGCACAACAATTTAAAGAAATTATATTCATTTGTTTTCATAAATCTAAAAATCGCTGTAGGGCATGCAAAGCTGTGATATTATGAAAGCTATTTCCCTGTGAGGCTGGATGTTCTTTCAATATGTATCCACTAATTCAGTCTCAAATTGGCTTCATTCTATAGGGGTGGAGTCAAGAAGTACTACCTTCCTCAAGAAATCTCTCTGGGCACCGTCACATATCTGCCCTATCTATTTCCTCTCCTTCCATTCTAATTTACATCTTACATCGTATTTGCTATCACATTTGAAAATTGAGCTCCATCTGATTAGCTGTTTGCGGTACATGTTTTACTGATTAGCCGGGAAGGTCTCATTGAGACAAGGAGTCTCATTCCCAAGAGAGTCCAAATCAAGGCAGCAGCACCTCACGAACATTTAGCTTGCAGAAAACCGCCGAATGACTTAAGTCATTTTCCAACTTTGAAAGCTCACGCAAGAAGGTCACAATATGCACAATGAATCCATCTTCACCATTCATACATTTTCAAATTATGTGGAAAAGTGGCGTGGCCACATCTCGACGATTAGAGAAACATCCCTCATAGAATCGGGTGTTGTTACCGTTGTCATGACATTGAAAAACATTTCAATTTAGTTGTACATAAAAGAAATAGAAGATAATAGTGAAAATTGTGGCTGTCCCAGGAGAATTGGGTGGGAAAATAAACAAATCATGTTACAAAACAGAATTTGTATAAGTACAGCTACACAATTAAAACATAAAACTTGGGCAAAGTCTGCCGGCAGAATACAATTACATATTGCAATTATTCAATTACATAACAGTTATATAACACTGGTCCTTATCAGTACACAGTGTTGCAAGAAAAAAAGTGCAATCATCCAGTTCATCATTCAATGAGACACGCACTTTCACAAAAACTTGCCAGGGGCAACTCTTTGGAATTACAAATGCATAGACTCATGCACCTTACCAAGAGCTGCAAGTCAGTAAAGCTAACAAGAGAGAAGCAAGGGACAAGGTTACAGAACCACGCGTAGAAAGCCTTCCTCACACACCGGGTGACGGCTAAGGAAGGCTTCCTCGGGACACACGCAGCTTTTCCAGGAGGCTGCTCGGAGACAGGATCTGCGCCGTTGTTGCAGACGAAGGGGGAATTCTCCACGGAACATTTTAAGGTCAAAGGAAAATAACTATTCCATTGGCCGTGTAATGAGAACAGAATCATGGGGGATGCCCCCTGTATGCTTAATGTGCTATCAGCGCATTACGCCCTGCGTCTCCCGCTGCCCAGCTGGCCTTCAAATGAGCAAGGGAAGAGTGATGAGCTGTTAACCTTTACTCTGATGGCGATGAAGAAGCTGATATCAATCACTCACCCCCACAGTCCTCCATGTGCAATGCATTGACTCTGAATATCCTGGTGGATCGTTTGATAGATAGATTGGCAGATGAATGGACAAATGGATGTGTCGTGGCGAGGGAGAAGAGGGGCATGTGCTAAGCAGTGGGATCCCATTTGGTGTAACAAACAAGATAGTGGAGTGGTGGTGGAGTGGAGGTCTGGGAACTGGATCAGGTCAGGGAGAACCAGGTGAGGGTGGTTCTCCCTGACCAATGACAGTGTGGTCCTCTGCTGTAACTGGAGTCTTTCAGGTTTGAGCACAGCTGGTGTCTGAAGGTCGTACTCTTAAAAAAGTGGGGGTTTTTTCAGGGTATTATTGGGCTTTTACTCCTCCGCGAGTCCGCCGTTTTGGTGACATTAGAGACTAGAAACAAGAAGATCTGCCGCTTCCTACCGGCAACCTGCTATAGCCAATGGTACACTGCTGCATGTTCTGCAGCAATTGCATGGAGTGGTTTTAAATAAAATGCGACAGATTACGTGAAATGTGTGACTATGATGTGAGTTACTCGTTTTTAAACGTTGCCTTGTTGGACTGCGTTAAGCAGTTGTTTCTCAATGGTAAAGCGTTCGGCAAGCTTATGCAATGAACATTTGCAGTGCATACATAATGGGAACCGACATTTTAATAACATTTAATTATTGTAATTTGAATTTGAATTATTTCAGGCGTTACAGGAAACCACCATCGGGGTTTAAACATATTACTGGTTATTTGCAGGATGCTAGCCAACAAAAAGTTACAGGTAATTGCCATTGCCCCCAGTGTTTCCGTGAGGATTTCAAAAGCACAAGTTGTATCTAGTTTAACCGTGAACTTGTTTTCAAGTGTTTTCCACGAGTCACGTGGCACCAGCTGATGGCCTCTTATCGCCATACGCCAGCAGACCCAGCTCCCAAATTTCCTAAATCTCCCCCAGTGGAAACCGGCCGCCATATATCCCCCGTGCCACAAAGCCCATTGAAAACACCAACCATTCTAGTAATACCCTCTACATTATTTAACACATGTGCTTGTGCTTGTCAGTGTGTGTGTGTGTGTGTGTGTGTGTGTGTGTGTGTGTGTGTGTGTGTGTGTGTGTGTGTGTGTGTGTGTGTGTGTGTGCGTGCGCACGTTGTGATTTGTTGTACCTTTTTCAAGTGAGACTGGAGCAGTAGTCTATAAATTAGCCAGAGGACGAAGCTTTGCCGCCTTATCATAAATAATAGAGTTCAATACACACACACACACACACACACACACACACACACACACACAGAAACACACACAACCACGTTAACTTGCACTTTGGCAGACACAAACAAACAAGCATCCCAAACACAGAGACCGACTTACGAACCAACATACACACACACACACACACACACACACACAAACAGCCTCCAGCAGCTTGAACACATGATCCTCCCCTATGAAATATTGAAACAGACCGGGAGCCCCGAGCGCAGAGAGCACGCTCAAGTAGAAGCTCCAAAGTCTGAGCCATTTTCTTTCTTCGGGCTGCACTTTCTTCACCGCCAGGCTCAACCATCCCCTGCCTCCTCCAATTACAGTCCAGTTTTTCTGCGGACAACAGAATCACTCCTACATGAGCACGTATGAGTGTATGCATGTGGGACTCTCAGATCTGTAGTTGTGTGTGTATTTACGTTTTGACCTCCTTTGACCTCACACGCGTATGTACGTTTGCATACAGGTTTAAGTGTGTGTGTGTGTGTGTGTGTGTGTGTGTGTGTGTTGGTGTTCGCTTGTTGAATGCTGGGTTCAAGATTCAAGAGGTTTGTTCATCACATACATATACAGTACATACTTTCATACATACAGTATATGTTTATTCATGGTTTATGGTTTATGTGTTACCTGATACTCAAGTATTATTTAAACCATTGTTTCTCAACCTGGGGTCCAGTGAACCCCCCCAGGTTTCCTTCAAGAGGTTCCAGGGTGTCCCCAGCAAAATCAATAATATTTCTAAGAAACATTATTTAATTGATAAGACATCAGCACCATTAGAGAACATACAATAATGACTGCTTTGCTCAAAGATTCACTGTTATCTCTCTCACTATAGTGTAAGACCGGCATAGAGTTTTGGAATAAATCATATCTCACCATAATAGTCTTCTTAGATGGGGGTCCCAGAACCAAAATCCTATCAATTTGGGTCTGTGGCCTAATGCATAACAAATGGAGGGTCCTTGATAAGAAATATATTGACATTCCCTACCAATCACCAACCAATCAAGTAACAGATTGAGTGTGTTGGCCGCCAAATCCAGGCCCTGTGATACAGTGTCTACATAGTAACAGGCGCTGTTCTAATTCTGTCTGTGGGAAGGAAGTGACACGTCAATTCCCCAGCGTCACTTTCACCCCAACAGGGAGTCTGGTTTCTCTTGTTTACCTCTTTTGAGTTTTTTGATTTGCATCCATCCATTGTTTTTCGTTGCGTACATCAATCTTACCATCTGGGTCTCTCCATGTCTGTCTGTTGTCCTATCAGTCTGTGCGGCTGTTCTTCTGTCTGTGTGCTGGATGAGAGTGGCAGGTGTGTGGGGCAGAAATTGATATTTAACTGTACCTATCACAGCTCTCGCCCCGTCCTCTATCTGTCAGTGTTATCTCCCATTTTTCCTGCCTTTCATTCCCCCTGTTGGCGAGCTTGTCTCAATCTTCCTTTCCCTAGGCGGGGTTGCCAACCCCAAAATATCAGTTATACTGTACCTGCCATATACAGTACATTACATTTACTCACTTAGCACTTGATTAGAAACACTATGCTAATACTGGGTAGAGCCTCCCTTTGCTCCCAAAACAGCCTCGGTTCTTCTTGGCGTTCCACAAGATGTTGGAAACATTCGTTTTGAGATTCTGCTCAGTGTTGACGTGATGCATCATGCAATTCCTGCAGATGTCAGCTGCACATTCATGCTGTGAATCTCCCGTTCTATCACATCCCAAATGTGTTCTATTGGATTCAGATCTGGTGACTGGGAAGGCCACTGTAGAACGACTCATTCAACTCATTAGCCACTTTTATACAGAAATTGCGCAATACTGCGGGAAAGAAGGTCCATCTCTGACACGGCTTGCTCTTTTACACCGAACAAACGAGTCGGCATAATGCTGCCACCGTGTGTGATTTTAGATAGACGCTGACTTTACGGCATAATGCCACGTTCATGGGGCCGTGACTTGTGGCACAATAGCGCCGGCCTTTAGTGTGACGTATAACATCAGTGAGGAGAATCCGATTGATTTAATAAACTTTTTATTTAAAATTATAAAATTATTTGATTCAGTTAATTTAATGAATGCTGGAGCCTGGGTGAGGACAGCGCTGACTTGCTGGTTGGGAGCTGTGAGCGGCCGGTGGTGCACCGCCACTGGCTGCATGGGTGTTATGTGTACTGTATCCGTAACAGTCAACTAATGCTCATCCCGCCCATTGCACATTCCATCTCCTTGCTGCAGGCTCTGACAGGACGTTTTGTGTTCTTTCTCCATGTGGGAACTTCCCTGTAAAGGAGGCGAATGTGTGAGGCTGCCGCAGAGCTACAGTGAGCCATGTGCGTAGCGTGATACTGTTGGCGGCAAATTCGGACCCTCTCATCTGTGTGCCTCGGCAGAAATCGAGATTGATCTGACCGGGCTACGGCTTGCCAGTCTTCAACTGTCCAGTTCTGGTGAGCCTGTGCCCACTGCAGCCTCAGCTCGCTGTTCTTGGCTGACAGAGGTGGAACCCGACGTGGACATGTGCTGTTGCAGCCCGTCGGCCTCAAGGTCCGACGTGTTGTGCATTCGGAGATGTTTTTCTGCTCGCCACAATTGTACAGAGTGGATTACCGTTGTTTATTATTACCTCATTAGAGCTAACGTAGCCTTCCTGTCAGCTCCAAGCAGTCTGGCCGTTCTCCGTTGACCTCTCTCCTCAACAAGGCGTGTCCGCCTGCAGAACTGCCGCTCACTGGATGTTTTGGGGGGTTTTTGCACCATTCTGAGTAAACTCCAGAGACCGTTGTGCATGAAAATCCCAGGAGATCAGCAGTTACAGAAATATTTTTACGAGGGCAGTAGCTCAGGAGGTAGAGCAGGTCGTCGAGTAAGCTCTTCCTGGTAGCGTGCT
>NC_137199.1:27203425-27228425 GCF_960531495.2 Zeus faber
TAAGACCAGGTGGCACAATCCCAAATATCAGTCGTGGCTAACTGATGCTACCTATGCCCTTAGACAGGTTTAGAGCAAAGCAGAGGGGAAAAGGAGCTAAATACCAGGAAATTGTTAAAGTTGTGAGAGCAAAGTATTTCTCTGGTGTTATTTCTTAAAATCCTCATAGATCTAAAATCCTCTTTAACACCCATAAGTGCAGTCGTTAATCCCTCTTTTAGAGGGATTTCACCTTAATGTGTCCTCTGCAAGTTTATTTGAATTTTTTAAAGTGGTGATATTATATCTTCTGCCCATGATGCGTCCGTCTGCCTTATTTGTCCTGAATCAGTTGCAGCCCCCATTGTCATGGCCCCCATTGTAAAAAGTTGTTACAGGTTCTGTTCTACCTCAGTTTAAACACGCAGTTCCTCTCCTCACTTAATATGGACCCATTTCTTATTGACAATTTTTGTCAAAATGTTCTTTCAAACTTTTTTTTGTTTGCAGGAATTTCTAAAGCCAAAACACCGTCTTTGAAGTCTTTCAGTCTGGATTTCGAGCTTTTTAAAGCACAGAATATGCTCTTGTGAAAGTGTGAAATCATATATTATCAACTGTTCATTCTGGGGACAGTGCTATCTTGATTCGTTTGGATCTAGGTGCAGCGTGTGACACAGTTTGCCAAGACATTACGATATTATACTTCTCCAACAAGGTGTTGGTACTCAGACAACGGCTCTTAAGTGGTTACTCTCATACCTTGAAATAAAGCCTTTTTCGAACGGGATGGGGCGGAGAGAACCATACTGTTATCTCGCGAGAAGATGGAAGTGAGTACAGATCGAAAATGGCGGCACCAAGCTGCACAAACTAAAACACAGACAATCTGCTACAACTCACAAATAACAAAGCAAATTGCAAAATGGATATATATATATATTCAGAAAAAAAACACTGAGCAAATGCAAAGTGGAGGACCTTGAGGATTATATTGATTATTATTATAACGAGTACGTGATGGAAGAGGACCAAGACTGGAACAATCTAGCGAAAAGGAAGAAGGCAGACTCCCCTACTGACACAGACAATCTAATCTAATATGAAAATGACAATGTCCTGTCTATGAAATATTGCTCACTCTCATCATCTCACCTTCCTAATCCCTCACTCCCTAATTCACTCTCTATCCAGTTTCTCAATATTTGTATGTCAAACTCTGCAATGTTTTATGTTTATCTTTGTCTATTTGTCATTTGATTGTGTACATATGTATCCATACAAACTTCCTGCAATACAAAGACAGTAAAAAGGAATGTAAAGGAGGAAAACCCATACTTATCTATGGGAAAACATGGGCACGGTAGTATAGCTATTGCCTTGGATGCACTGTGCCATCACCCCCTAACTAACCTCAACGACAGCCATTAAGTTTTTTTGTTGGAATATGAGAGGCTTGGGCTCACCATCTAAACGTAGCAAAACCCAAAGTCACCTCACCAGGATGACCCCTAGCTTCTGTCTACTGTAGGAAACTCACCTCACCGCATCTGAGCACCTCAAAGTCAAAGCTAAATGGGTTAATCAGATGTTTTCTGCATCATACAACTCAAAAAAAAGGTGTTTCTATATTTATCAATACAAATATCCCATATCAGAATAAAACCACGATATCAGACACAGAAGGGTGTTACATAATGATTAACGGAAATTTAGGTAACATGAGGACAATCCAAATTTCTTTCACAATATATTTTCAAAACTTTTGTAATTCTCTGACACAATTATTATACTGGGAGGGGACTTCAACACAGTACTTGATTCAAGTTTAGACCGTTCACAAACCAGAAATAATCACAATAAAAAAAAATAAAGTCCTGGCATTCGTTAGACACTATGAAACAATATATGACTGATCTTGCTCTTGGCAATTGTTGGCAATCAAATACATATCATCGATACCCATGTTATTCACCAACCGACCAAAGACCTAGAATTGACTTTTTCTCGACAAGTAACTCTGTAATGTCCAAAATCACTAATTCTGAAATCCACCCTATTGTAATCTCCGATAACGGGCTGATTCGTTTAAACCTCATAAATGAAACAAACCAGAACCCTCCCGGCAGGTGGTGGTTTAACACCTCACTTTTGACAAATAAAGAATGGAACCATATATTTTCCAGAGAATGGACTTACTTGATTGAACTCTACGACTCTCCAGAAATATCACTATCCTTACTCTGGGAAACGGCTAAGGCAGTTCTCAGAGGTAGTATTATTTCATTCTACACTCACAAGAAAAAGAAAGAACAAGAATGCCAAAATAAACAAGAACTAGATTAAAAGACTTGCACTCCCAACAAGTCCACTCCACAAGCAAATCCGAAATGAGATCCAGACAATTACCTCTCAACTTGATAATATCACCCATCAAAAGACACAATCCCTCATGCAACCAACAAGAGCAAATTATTTTGAATTCAATGAGAAATCAGCTAAATTTCTTGCCAATTAATTGGAACGCGATAGAGAAAAAACACTTCTTGCAGCCATCAAAGACCCACAGGGTAGGATAACATTCAAGACATGCTAGACATCAATCACATATTCAGAGACTTTTATAATCAGCTATATCACTCAATCTTGCTCCGCAGGCTTCCGGCTTCTCTTGGGGCTGGGAGGTCTTTTGTGGATGCAGAGCGGGGTGCTCGGGGCTTTCCTGCAGCCGTGGGGTGTCTATGCGGCTGCGGGACTCGTGGGGCTTCGGGGCCCGTTACGCTGCTTGGAGGCGCCACGACATAATACTGACCTTATACACCAGAACCAATTGGGATAAGTCTTGTACACTCACCGGTGGACAATTCACACACACACACACACGCATGGACGCACACACACACACGCATGGACGCACACACACACACACACACACACACACACGCACACACACACGCACACATACAGGCGGTCTCATCACAGGAGCTTGCGCGCCACCGGCACCTGCTTGAACGCACCTCAACACTCTCTTGGTTGCATCCCTCTCATTTTCTTCCTCATTTACTGCCATAACTACGACAGGAAGAGGACACATGCCCAATTGCTGTTCCAATTTTCCTGGACCTAATTAACTCTGTCTTTTCGATAGATGTCATCCAATGTTTATGTTTTTCCATGTACATGTTGTTGTTTGTTTCTATGTTTATATTTTTCCATGGACATTTTGTTGTTTGGTTCTATGTTTATTTGGCTCACCCGCGGTGATTCTCCCTCTCTTGGAGTAGTGATTAGTTGGTGAAACATGGTGAAACCGTTCAACAAAGACTACAACAGAAAACTGTGCTCTTGTCATCCTAAAAGTCGTCCACAGGACAGAGTTATTGCAGCAGTTCTTGACGTTTTAAGAATGAATAAAGAGTTGCATTGCAGGATGAGAACTTGAACTCCACTTGCAGACTAACTCTATCCTAGATGCAATGCAACACAAATGTTTGATGCCCAGCATGCTGACAGCACAGGTTTAAAAAAAATTAAATAAATAAAAGATATTAACCCTTTTTCAGTGAACAGAGAAATCTTCAGCCTTCTGCACCTGTAGAGACATTGTCGAGTGTGTCATCTCTTTTCACATGGTATAACAATACAAAAGCTGAGCCTGTCATTCATATCCAACAGCAAGTTCTCCAAGAAGCAATAGAATACATTTGAATGTCTTGAAAACATGCTCTAAATTTAAGCTCAAAGGGAAATTCCACTGTTAAACACAGGTGCACCATATGAAAAGGTTTTTTTCCTCTATTTTCACATATGTAGCAGATAGCTAGAATTTATTTGAGCATTTCTTTTAATTTTTCTCTTGAGTAAAAGTTCATTTCAAGGGCTGATATGGTCCAATAAACCTTCAAGCTACTTTGGACAGGAATTTGTGGAACATTATGAATAAATTCTGAGAGGTTACGTCAAATATTTTATCAATAAATCTTCGTCCAAAGCTGAATATGTTAGCATTGAATGTGCAAGGACGTCTGGCTTGTTGGTGTTCTGACGGTGTTCTGGCGTCGGTGGGGGCAGCGGGGGGGGGGGGTACGTCCAGGTGCCTTGTGCTGAGCACACTCGGCTACGTCGGTGGGTAATCAGGGCTCTCAGCCGGGTGGGGCATCTGGTCAGCTGTGGTGGGCTGGGCCTCGCTCTTGCGTGCGGAGCGTGGTGGGCCGGGCCTTGCTCTTGGCCTGCAGTCCGTGCCTGGTGCCCGCGGCCCGGGTTCTATGCCTGTGTGTTGTGCCTGGTCATGGGGGCAGGTTGTATGTGAGCACCTCAGGGGTGGGGGGTCTCCTCGTGCTCTTTGGGACTGGGTTTTGCCTCTCAGGGCCGGGGGCGTGGGGGTTGCTCCACGGCCTTCCGGCTTCTCTGGGCGCTGGGGGGTCTTCTGTGGCTGCAGGGCGGGGCACTCGGGGCTTTCCTGCAGCCGTGGGTGTCTATACGGCTGGGTGACTCTGGCGTGGCTTCGTGGCCTTTTCCGCTGATTGGAGGTGCCACGACATAATACCAACCTTATTCACCAGAACCACACACGCACACACGCACACACACGCACACACACACACACACACACACACATACTGTACATACAGGCGGTCTCATCACAGGCGCACACACATCACCAACACCTGCTTTGAACACACCCCAACACCCTGCTGGTGACACCCCTCTCCTCTTCTTCCTCATTTACTGCCATAAATATGACAGGAAGAGGCCACGTACACAATTGCTGTTCCAGTTTTCCTGGCCCTAATAAACTCTGTTTTTTCAAATACATTTTGTTGTCCGGTGTTGGTTTTTCCGTGTACATGTTGTTGTTTGGTTCTATGTTTATGTTTTTCCCTGTACATGTTGTCATTTGGTTCTATGTTTATGTTTTTCCATGTACATGTTGTCGTTTGGTTCTATGTTTATTTGTCTCAGCTGTGGTGATTCTCCCCCTCTTGGAGTAGTGATTAGTTGTTTATAGACCCAAACATGATGAATAGTTCTCCAAAGCGGGGGGTTGGTGGCGGTTCTGTACAACAAAAATCTGTGCTCTTGTCATCCTCTAGGTTATTGCAGCAGTTCTTGATGATTAAAGAATGAATAAAGAGTTGCATTGCAGGCTGAGAAGTTGAACTCCACTTGCAGACTAACTCTGTCCTAGATGCGATAGCATACAATTACTCTGTGTTGTATTCCCAGCATGCTGACAGCACAGGTTGAATTAAAATAAAGAAAGTGCAAGGACATTTAAGGGTAGATGGATGAATGAGTCTGCACTATCATGATGCTTTACTCTGTGTTGTATTCCTTTATCTAATGTATAATTGGTATGTAATGTATAATATTCTGTGTTTGTATTGCTGATCTGTTAACACTTTGAATTTTGTATTAAAAATGTACAGGAAATCACTTTTAAACATGCACCTTAATATAGTTGACTTGACGTTCTCTCTTCCTTTCATCTCCTCACCTGTTTCCATCTCTCTCCCTCTCTTCGCCCGTGTCTATATTTGTCTCGTTGTCTATCCGTGGCGTCTCTACGTCCCACGTGCCCCTCGTTCTCTTTTATCTCTCCCTCTTCTGCTCTTATTAGAGCCATTCTCTCTCCCGTCACAATAATCCACACAAACACGTATTTCTATTCATGAGTTTATCTTCCTCCCTCCGTGGTTCCGCCCATGCAAATGTCAACACGCTGACTGGTCTCTGGAGGTGGTTTTCAACAACACACCTGCCAACAAAGAGTCACATTCATGTTCACCAACCACAGCTTTTGTCGGGGCCTCGTGAGCACCGTCTCACAGCTCATTTCTTAAGGACAGAGACCGTGTAGGCAGCACATGTGCAAGGACATCTGCAAAACGAAACATGAAACGACTGCACTACAAAAAGATAGAGATCTTGATTCATGGCTGCCATGAAATATATGACAATTATCACATTTTAAAGATCACAAAATCCTAAATGTGTGCAGCTTCTGAACCTCAGTACATTCTCTGACACAGTAAGCATTAAATTGTTTACATTACAGACTTATTTTAAATTTTGAACAAATCAATTTGGATATTTCAGTGAACCAATCAGAGCAAGCAGAGAGCGCGAGCATGACATTCTAGAACATGTAATTAGAACAAAATGAGCAAAACAAAAATTTGCCCCTATTAGATTGCAGAATAGAAGTGTAAAAACAAACTCTGCAGAGAGTGGTGGACTTTGGGGATAGAAATGTTTTCTCAAACAATCACTATGTTTACTAACATATACTGTATAGAGCACTGTTACAACCATTTAATTGTCTCGGGGACACAGGGAGTGACATAACCAGTTTCACCAAAACCTTTGCAAAAGTGGAACCAAACGACAGGAAAAGGGCTGCTGAAACACTTCAAGTGTAGCAATGAATAATCATTATTTACACAAAATGATGAACAGAAATAAACCAACTAAGAATGCAGAAATGGAAGCATATAAGGCGTTGGGGTCTCCAAGGCCAACGTAATAAGCGAAAAGAACCCACACTAACTAGAAAAGAATAAACTGAATTAGTCTGCAGAGAACAGCAGAAAAACAACACTAAGCTCCCTAACTACAAACTAACAGCAAAACAGGGGTAGGAAAATAAATGGCAGGGAACTCCAACAGGGCTTCCTTAAAATGACCAAGACTAGCGCAACAAGGCACATCTACCAACCTGTCAGTAAAACACAAAGGATGAGCTAAACAGAGCTATCAAAGACAGAAGAGTTTAAACATTAGTCACAAGCTCAAAAGCCACCGCCCAACAAACAACTCAGTTGCCAAAGGCCGGGACACTGCTCCTGGGGGTTGAAATACAGCTCCACTGACAATCCAATGAAGTTAAGCTGTGGGTGATCCAAGTGCTCAGAGAGTGGCGTAGTGAACCTGCAACACCGGTGGAGAGACAGCTCTCGTCCAACAAGAGGCCAGGGGAAAGTCGGATGTAAAAAGCACCCATAGCATGCACTATTTAGGCTATCCATGAAAATATCAAATAATGCCTTATCAATAAAAAAGAATCCATTGCATACCTATCAGATTTAACAATTTAATAACCTAATCATTTTAACATGACATACAGTAACAAATACACGATGTGTTGATGCCATTGCTTCTTTGGGCTCGCTCTATTCTGGATTAGCAGCATCATCACCAGTATCTGCTGGCAGTAGGTCAATCAATGTCAACATGCAGTTGATTTACAAAATATTATCCAAAGCCCATATTGAATAAACATATCACGAGAGCAGAGAAAATATCAGCGTAGACAATTATTTATTTTTTAGAAATGGCTATCGGTCTAACTATGATAGCTTCTGGGGACAATGGACAATATTTCTGGGGTTCCAATGTAGCCAGCAGATGTCCGGGCCAAGACTTCCTCTTCCGTGCGCTGGTCATTGTTTACAGCTGGTGTGGAGAGGCAAAAGAGGCGGAAAGCGTCGGCCGAAATGCAATCTTGGAACCCATCGGTTATCGTCTGACGAGGATTTAGCTTTTTATTCTTTTTTTTTTTTTAATTGACTACTTACTACTTGTGAAACAAGTCGTAGATGTCATCCCTCAACTCCAACTTTATTCTCGCATCTGAAGATGCTCACCGGACTGTATACAATGACTGGCGAACGGAAGAAGTCTTGGCCCGGGTATCTGCTGCTTACCCCAGAACCCCAGAAATATTGGTCGTTGTTCTAAGAGTGAAGAGTTACCAATTCTCCAGCATCTGTGACCTGTGGTACTCTGTAACTGCTGCAGAAAGGTGTTGACAAGTAACTTTTCTCTCTAGGAATCTGAATGTAATGCGTTGAGATTGCTGGCAGTTCATTTCCTGCATCTGAGCTGGCGAGCCCTTGGTATCCATCGTGCATTTATTTACTCCAAGGGCACGTTATACGTAGCCGCACCTTGTCACCGTGAAAATAATTACTCCTTTGGCAAAGCTTCTGAAAACCTCTCGGTTTGGAACGTCAAATCAATCGCGTCACGGAGCGTCAATGGTAACGATAACGTCATTGACATTGAGAATGTCAATCAATTCAAACCTGTCAATTATTTCACAGAAATATTAATATTGTAGGTGGTACAAAAAATACATCCTTCAAGTTGAAAACGAACCGAATGTTTTCCCTGCCGTGTATCCAATACCTTCCTTGGGGTATTGGAGGATCCCCGGTCAACATGGCCTTTAAAAGGGGGGAATTCAAACAAACAGCTCCGTTGGGGCTGAGCTTCTTGGAAATACTGCATCTTACTGTTTCATAGCACAGTATTTTTTTCATGCTATCTTACATAACGCAGCAAACTGATTGCAGATTTAAGTTGAGGTTGAGATTAGAAGACATCCGCGAGGGGAAGTGCATTCCTGGAGTGGGAGTTGAATTATATTGGCAGTGTGTCACACATGCGTCCTAAGAACAAATCTGTCATCACAAAAATGTTGGAGCAGACAGGAGAGGACATGCTGTGATAGTGGGGAAACACACTCAAAGTGTGACCACAGACACACTCAAATGCACATAAGCCAAATCAATGAATGCATCAAAGTTAAAATGCTGACGCAGCATAGTCTACAGTGCCAACGCTGGAGAGATGGAGGCGAGACTGAAACATGCTCCATGTCCATTCATACCATATCAAGACGCAGCGGGGCTTGACTTGTTCTGTGATGGGGCAGTTTCATGGTCTCATGCGATGACCACCGCTGTCTCCCCAGAGATACTGCGAATCCTGGGGTTTCTTTTTGTGAATATTTAAGTATTTGGATTGCCAAATTGTTCTATTTTTATAAATAAGATGCATGTAGGTGTATTTTAATTTCACAAAATCAGAAGGTCACTGCTGTAATAAGAGTCCTTCAAAGCTCACTGGAAAAAATATAATAAATTGCTTGTTATCTTTGGGTCCAGCACTTAACATAAAGCAACGCTATGTAACTTTTTTTACCTTAAAATAACAGCTTCAGAATTATTGTGACGGTACACTGACTTAGATCAGCTATTCTTCTGTAATCCCATTCAAATTTTTATGCTTTATTATTTTTAATATTCGAGTATATTTAAAAAGTTCCGGTCCGCGAGCCGGTGTTTGGGAACCTCTCACTGGAAGACATTCCGTCTGTGATGGTCGTGAAACTTCAGAATTCGAATAGTGATTTTTTAAACATATATATAAAAAAAATTTATATTATTAGTATTACCATTATTATTATTATTATTATTATTATTATTATTATTATTATTACCATTATTATTATTATTATTATTAATAATAATAATAATAATAATAATAATAATAATAATAATAATAACAATAACAATAAAAATAATAATAATACAAATAATCATAATTATATTATGATTATTTTATTATATTATTATATATTATTAATAAGTTCCTGCAGCCCAACTGACTTGTAATGTGGAGAATGGCGCCTCTTTCATTCCCACCCACCGCCTGAACGGCTGTTCTTGCACCATGTAACTTTGGTGTTTGTGTACGAAACTGCAATGACTTTTTTAGATTTTTGGCTCCGGTAATTAAATTTTTTTGCCTGGTAAAATGTATTAAAAAAAAAAAAAAATTATATGATGAGGTGGCCAGTTGTGCTCCGGGGGACCCAGTGCTCTCTGAAGCGGTAAGGTTTGTGCAGGGGCACAACTGTACATTATAACCTAACTGTACATTATATTTGAGTTTGTAACATACTGTAGACTGCTACATAGTGCTGTTTTAAAGCAGCATAATGTACATTTTTGTTATTTGGAATGTTATATGTGGCACCCTCACAGTTTCTGAGTGCAATTGTGCTTTTACACAACTGTTGTTAAACTTGGTCCAGTGTCTGAAAATAATTTATTTAAGAATTGAACCTTATCAGTTACGTTTCAATAACAGTCTATAGCTGCTTTCACACTGAGCTGTATGTGTGAACGCAAATGTCCGAATCATTTGGACCAGACTTTACCCAGCTAGCACCCTAGTACAAAGTCTGCGTAATGTCCGATTGAGTGGTTTGTGTGAACAGAGCAGGCAATTGTCCAGAGCATTATTAGTGAGCGTGAGGGCCAGGGCCTAATTTGTGGCAGATCCTGCCGGAACATGTTCCGGGGTCTCCCAGTTTGGGACCGGCACCTATTTGATTGAATCCGGCACCTCCGTACAAGCTGCGGAGCTGAGGCTTTTTTCCAAACAAAACAAATAGAAATAGTGTGTTTTTAGATTATTATTTAGATTATGAGCCAGCGATGGGGGGGCCGCGATCGGCGCCAGAACAGTGTTTTTTTTTTTACGTCTCCTTACAGAACGAAGTGTATGGAACGAAACCGTGTGTAATGGGAACACACTCTCTGTGACTCACCCCCTCTCCATGAGTTATACGCGGAAAATAATCTTAACGAGTCTACGAGTCCTGTCCCATTCCTCCGTGCCCCATCCCCACACAGTTTTTGGTTGTTTTATTTGGAGGATTTGTGCACGCCTCCGTGTCTGGGTGAGTTTCCGACCGATGTTTCGACTCGTCCACTTCAGGGGGCGGCACTATTATTTTTTATTTGCATTTACTAATTGAACAAAACAAAAAAAGCCCCGTGCCTCCCGTGACACGTCGCGCATGGCAGCTCAAGCACCCCCCCCCGTGCGTTCCGTGCCTACGTTCGGTGACTTTTTTTCTCCCTCCGACCCGCTGGATCGGCAACCTCTCTGTGTTCCGGCACCTCCCGATTTAAAAATTAAGCAGTTGTGTGGTGTGTGTGTTGATGACCTCTCTCTAATGAAAGAAGTTCTCCATATTACAAGTCAATGTACCATCAAAATGATTTTGAAGCTGTAATTGTAAGGTAAAACACTTACATGGTGTTGCTTTAATGATGTGCAAATCATATGTTATTTTATTCTTATTACATAAAAAATGTAGAAAAATAAAAATGACTCACCTGGCAAGGGAGTAAGAGAAAATAAATGTGGAACATTTTCTTGGTTGATTCATATTAAATTGAGCCACAAAAGGAAATTTGGTAATGGCTCCCTCTGTCTTTCTCTGTCTGTGTGTCTGTCTCGGCCGTTGTCATGGTTTCTGGAAATAGTTATTACCCAAAACACAGTATTAATCAGACATGAGCATGCTTGCAGGCTGCATTTTCAAATATTTGACACACACACACACATACACACACACACACACACACACATACAGATAAATATAGACACATTTTCATATACACAGGAACATAATGTGTGCATATCAACATAAACTTAACAGTCTTGAACGTGGCAAACCATCGAGGGCCATTGCTGCAAATACGACACATTTAATGACTGACAATGACGAACACAAACAAAGATTCACATAAAAACTGTTTTTGGAAATGTCCAATCCAAAATTTCACATTAAGGAAAGCCCTTTTCTTAAGGATTTTTATGTAATGGTCATTGGAATATTCACATACTAAGATCTGACGTCATCTCGGGAATACAAAAAACATCACTGAAATATTATAGCACATCACAAAGTAACATATTCTCTCTCGCTTTACCATCACAACAGATATCAATGACAACCATAAACAATCTAAAATTACATGATCTTTCTTTTAATCTATAAGAATTTAATTAATACAACACAAAGAGGAACTTCTGTCTTGTTTTCATCAGCGGCAGAGATCTTCACTCTCTCTATCCGTCTCCGTTTCGATATGCATTATCCATCAATCGCTCTGGTTACCCCCCCTCGGCCTTCCTTTGCATATCTTAAATGACAGCTTCCGTCTCCTTTCACAGTCTCATGCTGATTGAACCATTGAGTGGTTTCTTGGTCATCACAGGATATCCCATGAAGCCGTGTGGCGTGTCGTGAAGCCAATCGAAAAAACCGAAACAAATGAATACAGAATAGTCTGTTCTTTTCAGCCATAGACTTTCTGTGTCTTCATGCAGGACAGACCCCATGGAAGGTGATATCACTTACAGAGGTCAAAGATTTTCTAAAGAAGTGGTATCCCCACTATTCCCTTCACTGGCATTGGGAGTATGCGTCGTATGTGTGGTTTTTTTTAAACAATATGTACAACCAATATATTTTTAACACTTTTTTTTTTTTTTTTTAAACACTGTTCTTAAGAATCATCGATAAGGTCGTGCCACTGGGGATGAAAGATTTTCTGCTTTCCTTTGTTTTTATAATTTGATCCCTAGACTGTGCTTTTTATTTTTGTGCCCTTGAAATGGGTAGGCACCCTGACCGCATGAGATCGCGTGGGCTTAGTTACATAAGTTCCTTTTCTGCTGATCATATATTATTCATTTTAGGCAACCTATAAATGGATGTTCCCACAATGGGTTTTCTAATTGCATTTTACCCAGACAGCTATTAAACAAACCGACCAAGTGATGTAATTATGCATAACTTTCAACCTGCGGCTCATCGAATTCAGGGCCTGCCACACAACTGGAAAACATTTAGAAAGCCCCCATTTGGCAGAACCAACGTCGATTGATTAGCCCTAAATCCATTACATTACTGAAATGCTTTTACCGCCCACGACTCCCACCTCTCCAGTTGACAGAATGCTCAACATAATCAGACAAAGCTCTACTCTGCGAATGATAGTGGGGACGGGGCCTCTCTTCAAAACTCTGTAAAAGAGGCGCGGGAAGGGGGGTGCCGAGGGTGCGGCTGGATGCTCCCTGAGCTTCCTGCTTGCATCTGGAGCACTGTGTGGAGCGCTGGGCGTGTCTGGCAGGGCTATGGTAGGCAATCGACTGTGTCTTCTTTAATTTTTAATTCTCTCTAAAATGGCTTCATAGTTCTTGGCCATCATACGAACAGGCAAAGACATTTTTAGACCCAGTGACTCCACAAGATGGCTACATATACATTTAGGGATTCAGCACCATGTTTAACAGTTGGTAACAGACATTGTGGGTTGATGCATCCTTGGATTTTCCCAAATGTAAACTTGTACACAGGGATAAAATACGGTAAAAGATGATTCCTCAGAACTTACTAATATATATTTTTTTCCATTGATCAGGGGTCCAGGTTTTGTGCTGCCCTTACACCAGTTCACTTTTGTCATAATTCGATCAGGTGAACCTAAGTACAGGACACACAGAATCTCAGGAATAGGTGCAAATAAGAACTAGGGTTTATTTTCAGGGAGCAAAACAAAGAATACCCAGGCGAATGGACCAGAAGCTGGAAACCCAGCCTAGCAAACTGGGCAGGGTAGATAGAGGTTTTCCGCAGGGCGGCCACAGGGCAGGGCCAGTGAGTGGGACTGATCGGGGTCTGACTTGACATCGGGACAGAAGAGCGGAGCTGCTCTGGAGGACCAAGTAGGCGGGGCCACATCGAAGAGCAGCCAAGAAGCTGGGAGTCGGCAGAGAAGGCCCGCTGCTTGGGGTCTGGTCGGACGTTGGTGGAGAAAGCCAAAGGCCCGGGAGAAACGGGAGGCAAAGACTCGAGAGCGCTGGGCAACAGGGACTTGGGGGCGCTGGGCAGTGGAGACTCAGGAGCACTGGGCAGCTGAGACTCGAGAGCGCTGGGCAACGGGGACTTGGGGGCACTGGGCAGTGGAGACTCAGGAGTGCTGGGCAGCTGAGACTCTGGAGCGCTGAGTAGCCGAGACTCCGCACTAGGCTAAGATTAGGACGGGAATCCAGGCTCACAAACACGATTCTAACTGACGGGCTTGCAGGCGGGGGAAGAGCAGTCTGGGGTGCTCTAAGGAGAGGTTCAAGTCGGGAGACTTGCTGGCGGCTAGCAGGCCGGTAGCTACCAGGCTGGTGGCTAGCAGGCCTAAAGCTAGCGTGCTGGTGGCTAGAAGGCTGGGGGCTATCAGGGCGGTGGCCAGCAGGCTGGGGCATAGCAGGTCCCACACTAGTGGATGAATCAACTGGCTGCTCCCGGGTCAAGCACCACCTGAACAAAGGTGGGTTGAGTTGGTACGTGTTTGCTGGTTCACGGTTGTCCAGATGGTTCTATCATGATGCGGTCAGGAGAACCCAGGTTCAGGACACAGAGGCTCAGGAATATGTGCAAATAAGAACTAGGGTTTATTGAAGGGAACAAGGGGGTAAGGGGATGGCAAGCACGACAGGCAGGGACACTCAGGCAGACAAGGAGGCAGGCGGGCGTGGAAGGTCCGGCAGGCAGAGCAGTCAGGTTGGCAGGACAGGTAGGCCAGGCAGGACAAACAGGCAGGCAGGCAGCCAGGCGGGAAACCAAAGAGTTGGTAAGTAGTAGTCTTCACAGTCTTGAACCATAAAACTGGTTCCGGAGCAGCACCACTTCGAAGCTGGAAGATTACCAAGAACCGCTTAGGGCTGGGGGCGAGGACAAATAGATATGACATGACATGGCCCTCAAAGCCAGTTTTTCCCGTGGAAAAGCAAAAAGGTTCTGAGAAGGTTTGCAAGTTGAACAAACTGCGAACTGGCATGAGCAGCAGCCCAGAACCAGCATTAGGTTCGCGTTGGTGAAAAAGCGGTTAGAGACATAGAGACTGATAGAGCGATTGAGAGATTGAGGTAGAGATACCAAGACCGGAGGGAAACACAAGACTACACACTCTAGGGACTGGAACCTGGAACAGAATGAATACAAAAAAAAAAGCGCAAAAATCTGCATTGTTAAAAACAAATGTTCCAACAAAACTTGGCAGCACAATTTAAATTAAATCAAAAACAAAATTAACATGGCAAGTAGGCGGAAATCTAAATCTCATCGACATATTTTACACAATGGATACTTACCTTGCGCTTTGGGTGGGAACTTGGGAAATATCCCAAAACACGGCAAACTATCAATGTATGTGGCCCTCATTTTTCAACGATACATCATAATTGTCCTCCTCCTCCGAGTTGCTTATTTTGGACGCTGCCGGTGTTTTTACAGGTGCGACCTGCCCAAGAGGGAGGTGGTGGGGCGTCTTACGATTGCGACAAACGTAATTGGCTAGAAGTGAAAAGGTCAGCTTTAGATCGCAAAATTGATTCAGTTTTGGGTTGCCACTTGCCTAACGCGTCTATAAATGAACAAATCTGGGGAAGACTTCATCGAGAAATTATCAAGCCAATTTTATTTAGAGGAAAAAACTATTGGGATAATTATCGTTTTTTCGCCCAGCACCACAGCCATCCCGTGAATGCTTTGAATAGATCATAATGTGTATGTAACACAAGTCTAAGAATCCATGGAAACACACTCACACACAGGGGGCGGATGAAGCTCACACTAGTGTCCTTTATTTAAGACCCACAGGTTTAAATACTAGTTGATTAACTAATAGAACGCTACAAGGGATTACTATGTTCAGAGCTTTGTGAAGTGCCACGAGCCACAGCAAGCAGATAAAAATACAAAAGTGCTGATTACCAATTGTTTGCAACTGTGACTTATTACCACCACAGCGGCTCTTCCCACTCCAGACCCAAAACCCACTCTGTCCAACCCTGGTGTAGTTCTTAGTTTTTGCGAGGTTTTGAGAATGAGTCACACAGGTGCTGATTCAGTTCTGTGGTCATTCCTGGGGCTGCACTTTTGGGGCATTTTTTCCACTGCCGTGTTCAGTGCCCCGTCTGTCCGTGTTTAGCATATGCTGTCGTGATTTTTGTTCCCCTTGACACATTAATAAATTCTGCAGTTTGCGCATCCCTGCAATGCAGGTGCCTACTAATTGGCGAATTTGGAACACTCTTAGTTGACATATGCTGCTTTGAAAAACGTGATATAAAGTTCTAATTGGTACTTGTCAGACCTCTTTGGTGGCGGACATTAATTGCTCATGGGTGAGCTTAATGTGACTCACCATTGCAGCTACATTACAGCTACAGCTATTGATTTGTTTTTGTGATTTAGTTACTTCCACATTAAACCCACCTTTTCATCTAACCTTTCCACTATTTTATCCACTACCTGTGTGTGTGTGTACAGTATATGTGGTGTGTGTGTATAACCTCACTTAAATAACAAATCACATGATTCACTTGTTTATGATAAAGGGAAAACAAATATGGCAGAGGTTTTATTGCAGGCTATGCCATTCATGTATTAATTAAGGTAGGTTAATCACTATGGATAATACTTGTCAAATGACCATACATGTATTCATACTTGTGCACTGCCTTAGCTATCATTAATGGAACAATTTTTAATTATATTTCCTGTCCTGTTATGGCATTTCTGTGAAAAGGGCCGGTTGGCTTGTTGCTTGTTTTTTTGTTGCACAAGACAACATGCTTCATTAGCGTTACCATGGCAACTGGAGGCACTACTCTAGGTGGAAAGCCTGTGCTAGCTGGATGCATCTACCTTCCTAGGTTATCTTAATTTTTGTATCCTTCCCTAAAGGAACAATCCTAAATAGGCACCAAGGTCATCCTTGTATCCCACCAAATGACACAGACCCAATAACTTGTCTTTTTGTTTTTCATACTGATGCTTTGTTGGGATATATTAAATGGGACTATATGGTAGGAGGTAACAAAGGCATTACCTAGAGGGTATAGCTCAAATACTCCCATGCACAGAAACACACAAGCAAAACATAGAAGCATTGAAAAATCTATACCCACCGACACAAAAATATGCATTTTGCACACTACACAAATACACACATTTGTATGCAAACAAACACATGCACAAAGAAACAAAGATATAACACAAGCTCAAAAATACAAGACACATTTCACAAGGCAGGGTTTAAAAACGATAATATAATGCACAGACACGTGTTCATTCACTGAAACATTATCCACACATAAACACATATACACACACGCACACTCAGGCTGCACATTGTCTAGTAGACAAATGAACTACACTTATATCAGACGGGATCACGTCCAAACACACACAAGCATGTTTACGAGTCAAAGATTAGTTACATATTTCTGAAAACATTTCTGTGTTGAATGTCAATGAGACTCTTATCTTCGTGAATATTCATGTCGGCTCTATAAAAAAGAATAGCATGCATTTTGTTCAATCCCATACAGAACTATGAAAATGCTAATGACTTGCCAGAAATAGATATGACATTAACAAATATTCCCAGCTGCTGCTGGGAGCCGTCCACATTGGTGTGTTCATGCATTCATCACAATTTGCACTTTGACCTATGAATATTGATTTGCTGTAACTTTGCAACACTTGTTGACACAATTTTTTCCGTAATTACACTTCCCGCTGCATGCAGGATGTGTTTTTGTGCTTTTCCATTTCACATTCACATGCATGACATGGCTGCAAAACTCAATGTGTCTGTTGTCACCTATTTTAATCACGTTTTTTATTAGTTCTTCCTGAGACATGTTCTTCGGAAAGAGGTCTAGGTTCATCTATAGTGGCTATGATCACTGCAGTATTTAAAGATGGCAACAAACTTCCCAGCCAGCTTTTCAGCAACAACATCACATTAAAAACAATCCTCTATCTTTGTTGTGACATTCTCCAACTTCAAATATAATGTGAAGTGAAATGTTAATTAGCTGTTTTTTAATGGTGAGCTTTCCAATAGCTTTTATTTTGTATTTCTTTTTTAATCTCATTTTATTTATTGTGTGTTAGGTTGTCTATCCATTTAGTTGCATTTAGAATACATTGGAATGCACAACATATTTATTGGGAAAAAAAAAAGGTTTTTAATCTTACAAAGTTACCCAATTTCTTCACACTATTTATATCTTCCAGACAATGAACCTCTCCCTTAGAGTATACAGAATATTATACTGTTTACTTTAAGGGAGCGGTTCAGGCATTACTGTCAGCTTGCTTTTGGAGCAGAGGCATTAATAAGTGGCCGTATTTGAGTAATAAATTGATATTAAATGTGCCCTGAACGGGTTCAGAACTTACGTTACAGGTAGAATATTTTTCCTCTGTCTTGGAGATTATCTATCAGAGAAACATGACATAACTTCTGGGGTTGCACAAGGGAGCTGCCTTGGGCTCTTATTTTTCTCACTTTACATGCTTCCATCAGGTGACATTATCAGATGAGATAATGTCAATCTCCGTAACTATGCCGAAGATACACAACTGTATATTTCTGTGGAGCCAAACCTTGCTATAAATGATTGGATGTGTAAAAATTTCCGAAAACTAAATGAAGATAAGACGGAAATCTTTTTGGGCAAAGCCAATCCTTTTGGGCTAAGGGGATGAACTTCCTGCAAGACTTGATAAACTGAATCCCTGGGTCAAATCAGAAGAGCAAGTCTGGGTGTTGTTCTATATTCGGATTAAAGTTTTAACTCTTATATTAAGAAAGTGACCAGAACAGCATTATTTCATCTTAGAAACATTGCCAAAGTAAGCCCTTCCTAGCCCAGAAAGATGCTGAAAATCGAACTCACGCGTTTATTACAAGTCGAATGGACTACTGAAATGCTCTTTTTCGCTGGCCTTCCTAAAAAGTCCATTGAGAGATAGGTATTCAGAATTTGGCAGCTAGACTTTTAAAAAAAACTAAGAAAGCAAGAGCACATTTTAGTTACCCTGCATTGGCTCCCAGTTTCCTTAAGAATTGATTTTAGTCCTCTTTCTTGTATACAACGCTCTACATTGCTTTAGACCGGCCTACATTATAGAATCACTGGTCTTTCACGCTCCATCTGGATTCCTCAGGTCTTCCACTGCTGGTCTGTTAGAAGTTAGAACACCCCACTCAGTGGCGTAGGTTTTGTTTGAACATTGTGGGGTACACTTTAAGTGGGAGGTCTGGGGGTCCTCCCCCAAGAAATTCTTAGCGTCAAACACATCATTACATGCATTATGGTGAATTTTTATGCACCAACTTGTGCCTTTTCTCAATTCAAGGTGGAACTTAATTTATGTAATTTCATGTTTTTATTCAGAAGGGACAAATGCATGTGTTCTAAATATTGAGGGGGGGATCCCCTGCGTTCTCCGCGCCCCCCCCCCAAAATCTACACCTATGACCTACTTGGAGATGCAGCCCTTTATATGCTCCCAAACTATGGAACAAGCTACCAAAGAATATTAGAGAGGCAGACTCTGTAGATGGTTTCAGACAAAGGCTGAATGTTTTTCTTCTCAGCTCAGCCTTTAATTAATCCTTCAATTAGGCTTTGTGGTACGGGGGTGGTGTGATTTTAGCAGCCACACCTGTCCTGGGTCTAGTTAATTTGGCCCGGGATCAGGGGTGGCTTTGCACCTGTCATAGCAATAGATGAGCATGGGTTAAATCACCCATCCCTGGAAACACACATGAGAGGAAGCCTTTGTCATGACAACGTTCCATCTGCTCCGGGCATGGTACATCTTGCCACTCTTTTCAATAAAATGGTTTGTCTACATCATAATAACCTATGTCTCTGTGAGCCCGGGTAAAAAAACGTGTGGCAGGGGCACTGCCACAGTCTTCTTAGTTGTTTAAGTTGATTTTTATTATTTTAATGTTTGAAAAAGTTTAGTCCAATAAAGAAGAAGAAGAGTTTAAATATGTTTTAGAGGTAAGAAAGACGTAAGAGATGGGATGTAGGAAAAAAAACAGGAGGAGAAAGAAACAGTAATTAGGAAGAAAGACAATGCAGGAAGAAGTTAGCTTTGTGAATTGAGTTTTGTGAATTTTGGGTGTCATGATAGTAAAATCCAAGACTCCATTGAAATAAGAAAGAAATAAGCTGAGGAACCCTTATTCTTAGCCAGTTTTTAATTTAATTCATTATTTTAATTATTTTATTATTCTACTTTGTAAATGCATTTGCTTTGCTTTTATTGTCACTTTCAAATGGCCTTTATTTAATGTAAAGCATTTGATTAACATGTTGTGTATGAAAAGTGCTAAACAAACAAAGGTTATTATTATTTTTATATTATTATTATTATAAATGGCGCCAAATCATTAAAAGAATGACACTAATAGTGCTAGTAAAATGTCTTCATCAATCTAGTGAAACACCATGCATCAATCATGTGTTAACTGTTGTTCTTAAATTTGATTTTTGTTTATTTGTTTTCTGTTTGTTTGTGAGAACTGTTTGTTACGGGTTTTATTTTTTTACAATTTATATTTTTACAATTTATTGACTTTATCTCCCATCTCCCATCTCACATATTTATGTAAACTGAAAATGAGCAGCAACAACTACTCTACATGCAAGCAATCAAAAAGTAGTGAAACGAAGTCAGATGACAAGATGACAGACCTGGGCCCAGTCGTGATTTTAGCCGTCAGACTGGATAAAATCTTGAAATGTGTTTTTCAAAAGAATAAAAGGATTCTGAAATCAGATCACTTAATGCAGTCTCAGTTTGTCTTCAACAGGCTCAGGTGCATCATTATCATCATCACAGAGAGGGACATTGCTCCTGGTAGCAATGTTGTGCAGGACAATACAGGCAAGTATTATGTTGCACGCTCCCTCTGGTTCCATTCGCAAATAGTTAAGGCGTGCAAAGCACCCCTTCAGAACTCCATTGAAACGCTCAATAGCACATCTTGTTTTGCAGAGAGTAGCGTGCCTGCTTACATGTGTTTACTGCATGAAAAGGAGTCATCAGCCATGGTAGGAGTGAATAGGCACCGTCTACAAATATCCTGCCATCCGGTCAGTTGGTTTGGAGCTGTCTGTATAGAGTGCTCTTACGCAGGATACATGCATCGGGGACAGACCCAGGTCACCTCACGACACAGTTTGTGGTGATGAGGTCAGCGTAGCCTACAAGTTGGATGTTGATGCTGTTGATGCAGCATCTCTCTCAGCATCTCTTCCTTCACGCATACCTCTCTCTCATGAGCTTCTTGTATATGCACATGAGTGCAGTCGATAACCCCAATAGAATTGGTCCTGTTCCCCAAAAGAAAAAATACCTGCGCTTGGTCTGGGCAATCTGGTCATCCTCTGGAAATGAAACAAATGTATTGACCAGGCTGGCCAATGCGATTGACACAGCTTTCACCACATCACTCACAGTTGATTTGTCCACTGCTATATTGTCACCGACAACTTGGTAAAACGTTCAAGATGCATGGAAGCACAGAGCAATGAGGCCCTGTTCTTCCACAGACAGACCATCACTCCTTTGGGTTCTGCATTGAAGTTTTGGCCTGCAATGTCCTTAATATCAGCATTTTCAAAGTGAAACCGAGCTGAAGTTCCTCAGTGGTGTATTGCTCCAGTGGTTTTGTACGCTCAACATACACCCTCTCCTCTGTGTATCTCTATGCCTCGCCTACCAAAACGGTGGTGGTGATGGACAATACCTGCCATGTCAGTGGCTCTTTGTAAGTCCTCTGAGAAAGGCTGAATAAGATGTTTGTGTAATTGGTCTTTTCAAACACACACCCATCAAATATCAATTAACTGATGTGCTTTGCCTTGCGTTCAATTAAATCAGTCATGCCCAAGGCCTACTAACTCTATGTTTACTACACCAAAGAGGTGGATCAATTGACTCAAAAGGACCTAATTTCACTGTTGCAGGAACCCACACACTGCTGGAGGGTGTAAGGTGTCATTATGCCTCAACATTAGGAAGTTATAATTCAACTTAGGATGGAGAAGTGTCTAACAAATAAATCAATACATTTGGGTTGAAATCTCCTCAAATGCGAATGCCATGGGGTCTGGCCAGAAGAGGACCATGGAGCAAGGGAAATTTAGTTGGAAGAATCTGAAGGCCAGGGCAACAAAGAACCATGCTGAAGCAAAAAAAATCCAAACATGTGGTTCTTGAACTGTGCATGGCATTCAAGATGTTAGGGGACGGTGAGTCCACGATTGTAGAGGAAAGCGGGCCAGTTCCTCCAGAGAAAACATTTTTTCTGGATCTCAGCCCTGTTGTTGAGGAAGAAGGTGGGTCCCCACTGGTAGAGCCAGTAGTTATTGCCACAGGAGCTCATAAAGAGGTTGGGAGCGTTATTTGCTAAACAAAGATGATGATGCCTATAAATCACTTCTTAAACAAGAAACCAAAAGAGCAGAAGTACAGATTTGTCTGGCAGAGGAACAAATCACTCTTACCCAACTATAGCAAACCAAAACCAAACGCAGACACTTCTCCACCGAAGCTAGGAGACTCCTTACCACGAGCCCTCCACACCCTGGATGGATCCTTGACTGCTGGAACAAGCAATGGTCCGAGTCAACCTCCACGTTGAGGAAGTTCATCAACTCCCCTTTAACAAATCCACCTGGGTGTGAACTACCACGGAATGCCTGGGTCAACCTCAACAGACTTACCTCTGGAGAAGAAAGGACCCAAACCTATCTGCATATGATTGGAGTGTCTGCCACAAATCTCTGTGAATGCGGAAAACCACAGACTGTTGAACACATCATTGATGAATGCCCAATCTTCAAGTCACCACAGGGAGTCAGCGGCCTCATTGAACTGGATGACGATACCCCTTCTTGGCTAATGTCCCAATTGCCTGTGTAGCCCTACACGAACGAACGAACAAGCAAACCAAAGGCAGACTTGAGATCCACCTCCTAAAAGCAGGGTTTCGAAAAGCTGGTCTCTCCACAAATGAAGAAGAACTCTGAACGTTCATTTATGTTGTTAACTATTGGACATTTAGCCTTTTTATGATTTAAAACACGTGTTCAAAATATCGACAATGTATTTGTGAATAATGCACATTTGTTTGTTTTTATTTATTTGTTGTGGGTCAGATGAGGGGCCTGACTGTTAAAAATAAATTCAAAATGGAAGGGGATGTTTGTATTGTTTTATTGTGCTCTCCAAGTCCTCGAAGTTACTGTGACAGCACCCCCCCGGGATGTCCGGACACTGTCGTGCCATCGATTAGGGGACAAGAGAAGTGGCTTAAACCAGCTGCAGAACTAAAGAATTTCCTCTGTCACCGGACCCTGGAAAGAAATGTTACCTCAAAATTTTGATAATACTAAAAAGGCGTTGCCTTTTGTACAGAGCCGATTACAATTGCAATTAAAAAAAATGGCCACTGGCCATCCATAACCTCGAGATGTGGCTGGCAAAGTTGTGATTGGCTGTGATTCAATAACAACCAATCAGCTCAACTGTCTCAATTCTGCACTGCTAATTTCCGTTGTTTCCAAGAAGTGTCTTGAGACGCAACCCCATTTTTATAATCTCTTCTTCCAGTCTCTGCGGTGAATCCTGCTCCATCTCTCCAGGGAATGTGGTCGGATACTCTCCCTTGTGATCCATCCCAGGGAATGTGAATGCTTCGAGTGGTGCTCATCAAACTGATACACCAAGCAGGGGAAAGCTATGGAGCCACCTAAGCCATCTAACAAATTCCACCTCTTATTCTTTTTTATAGATTTCTATTTATATGTTCAGGTTTTAGATACCTCTGTATTTTCTCTATTGGGGGAATAGCGATTTTTGGAGCAGCAAGAGATAAGCAAGCTGTTTAGATATAGGCTATGAACAAAGAAAAGAAGTTGGGAAAACAGCTGATACAGGATTACTCCTGGTAACTAAACAAAATCAAGTCAAGCTACTTCATTAAACATTAAAATATCTAGCAATATATTTATATTTTATTTTATTTATAATATATTTTAAGATTAACAAATTGTGTGCATTAACCTTTTAAGGGGATGGAAAAATTGCGTTCGGCCGTGAGAATGCAGGTGCTATAATCAAGAAATATTTGTTTTAAGGATTAAAAGATTTTGGATAAAATTCATTGATGCTGTTCTCTTAACAAAGAGCAGGTTGCAGAATAAATGTTGTATTCAAGAGGTTTTCAGTCTTTCAGCTGGAAGTTCTATTCACAAAGGATTACAATCGTCTTTGATCTTTAGTCACACAACGTGTCCAATGGCTTGTTTTGATCCTTCTCTTTTATTTGATTTATACTTTCACACCATATTAACCACTGGAATAAGACATAATATCACATATAAGAGATGCACTTTTACCTTTGTGTGCCAGTTTGTGTTTGCATATAAATCGTTCATGACTGTAAATGTGTTTTTACATGCGTAAAAAATAAGCCATGACTTTTATCGGCACATGAGGCTGTCACACAACTTTTATTAGAAATTAAAGATTAATACAATATCGCAGTAATAAACGAACTGGATGGTATATTTTCTCAAAAAGATTTTGTTAATAAGAAAGATGTGTTTGCTGTTCTTCAGACAGGATTTGGTAAAAGTGTAATTTACCAACTCACTCGCTCAGCGCTACGTCACACGTTGTGTTGCTCTGATTGGTTGTAAGTCTATCCAGTGCTCTGATTGGTTGTAAGTCTATCCAGTGCTCTGATTGGTTGTAAGTCTATCCAGTGCTCTGATTGGTTGTAGGTCTATCCAGTGCTATGATTGGTTGTAGGTCTATCCAGTGCTCTGATTGGTTGTAGGTCTATCCAGTGCTATGATTAGTTGTATGTCTATCCGGTGCTTTGATTGGTTGTAGGTCTATCCATTTGCATCCAGAGACATTTTGGTCTACACCCTTTGGTAACGTCCCTTGGAAATCTAAATGAACTGAGAAATTCCAGACTTATATGGATTTGTGTTGGTCTGGCGATGTCAGGCTGCCATTCTGTACTAAAACCACAAAACAGCTGGCGATTAAATTTGTCGCACAGTTGTGCAGCTGTGAACATAGATTGATGACAGAAGAGGCAACATCACTGCCTGGTTTGAGAACTGTACTGCTCAGGACAGGCGGGCCCTGCAGAGGGTGGTGCGATCAGCTGAACGTACCACTGGAACTACCCTCCCCTCCCTGCAGGAGTTATACACCAGGAGGTGTAGTAGCAGAGCCCGCAGGATCATGAAGGATCCTCACCACCACCACAACGGACTGTTTCAGCTGCTGCGGTCAGGCAAGCGCCTCCGCAGTCACGCAGCGAGAACAGAGAGACTGAGAGGGAGTTTTTTCCCGCAAGCCATAAGAACTGTCAACGCTGACCTCACCAGGGGTCCTCACAGAGACACACACATAGGCCACTGCCCACTGCCTTACTGTACTGTGTGTAGAATACTGTACTGCATGCTATATAAC
>NC_137199.1:27233425-27275925 GCF_960531495.2 Zeus faber
TGTTACTGGGGAGTCTCAGCCCGGCATCTCCCCTCCCGGAGCAGGCAAAGAACCAGACTGTTCTCGATGGAGGTTGTGGAAACTGAGATTAGGCGATTCAGAAGAAGCATCTTTTCCTAAAGCCTTTCGGTCTCTTCTTCTACCTTTTAAAAAAATAACTATGACGATAACTTCTTTCATATATTCTTCACTGTATATGTGAAGACAGGGATGAGCCCTTTATAAGCAGAGCGATCAGCATCTCTATGGTGCTTTAGAATCCTAACATTATTTTAACATATTTTGGATTTACATCTACATAAGTAGAATATGTAGCATATATGTGTAACAGTATTAGAAAATGTCGATATTACATTAGAATAATGTTGTCTTATATATTGATTTTGAAGATAAATATCAAACTATAACACTCAAGTAGCCATAGTTGAAATCATCCTTCTTCATTATAAATGTCTGTATCCATGTAATCAATACGGAGGATATAGTACAACATCAATTATCTCTTTTTCCGAAAATGTATGTTAATGGTGCCCAGTTCGTCTATTTAGAAATAAAAGGAATTAGGCACAAAAGGGATTACAACATTTTTTCACAGTAAAATGTTTCTAAGTTGGCACTTGGTGCATGATGTAAAAAATAATAATAGTTCTTTGTGTAACAAATTCACAGCCGCTTCACTGTTTTTTTTTCCAGATGAAACTTACTTCTTTGAATTCTGCTGAACCCATTGTGGAAAATGATAAGGTGGGTTTTGCCTTTGCTGCGGTGAAAGCATGAAGATTGATGCTCACTGTGGAACAGAGAGTGACATTTGCAGTAATGTGCACATTAAAAAAGCTTGATATGGCTGTTACTGTTTGAATTACGTGTTAGAAATTGTGATGTCAGCCAAAGGAAACGTCTGAAAAGTGTTTTGTGCAGGGGAGGCACACAGAGGTGATCAGCCGACAGCCCATGTTATTATGTCCTCCAATCTGTTGATGAGCCTTTTCAAAACCCTGATTGTAAGAGTGTGTGTACGTTCTGTCATGAGAATGTATGTTCTTGATAGTATGTGTTCTTGACACACACATACACACACACACACACACACACACACACACACACACACACACACACACACGAATGCCCAATCAATGATGGATATATTCAGTTGAATGGGTTCATTCATGTGTGTATTTCCAAGGCTATACTTTTTATTTTTTAATAAATACCCTAACTGATTCGAGGAGCAGCCACAGAGACATTTGTTTATAATGAGTCTCAATGCATGAAGGATAATGGGGAAGAACACACCACTTCATGATTTTTCATTATTAAAGATTTTAGTGCTTCTGTAAAGTGCCGTCTGATGATTTGTCCTTAAATAAACTCAGTATTATTTTTGTTTTTATTACTGAATGACTCACTGAAAGCACTGATAATACATAGCACAGACATATGGTTGAAGCTTTGACAGCATCATCAGAAATCATAAAATGAAGATTAAAAATGACGGGTCATTTAAAATGGGAGAGAGAGACTTTTACAACCATCGAAATGAAGTTATAAAACATTTGGACCTCATCAATTTTGGGAGCGCCAAAATATTCCGAATTCAAGAATTCTCAAGATGTTATATCCGTGGTCTGACTAGAATATGGGCCGGAGGTAATCCAGCCTCACGCGCCAAAGCTTCGGTCATGGGTTCGATTTCAGTGGCTTCTTAATGCAGGTTTATTAATCAGATCAAGCCCATGGGGGGTGTCTACTTTCTAACAGATATCCTCTCAATGAGTACCACGGCGTCATCGGAATGCGAGTCACCGATACCTCAACTCCTCGGAGATGTCATTTAAGTGCCGTGTGTTCTCGCCTGGCGTGTGCATCGCAGGTCGAGGTGGAGGAGGAGGAGGAGGAGGAGGAGGAGGGGGAGGGAAGACGCAGGCCCGAGCTTGGGGTTCAATCAGCTATGTAATTGGATAAGGATAAGGATAATACTAATACGCTACATTCAAGCCATGCGTGCTGGTGACATTGACGCCTCTGCTCGCTTTGTGGGAAAGTCGTCTTTTCAAAACTCTCTCCCCATCCTCAGCGCCGTGCTGCGGGGCGGCTGTGAAGGTCGGTCTCTCGCCGGCGCCTTCCTCCGGGTGGGGATGAATTAGGGTATTACCATTCCTGGCCAGACCTCCGCCTGAAAGCCATTCATTCAGATCCGCCGGACTGACAGAGTTGTCAATATTTTCTCCAAAAGAGATGACTTTGATTACAGTGTCGTGAACCACAGAAACGGTCCATGGGAAATATGGTAATTGAATGTAGAGGGACACACATGAATCATGGAGGGTCGTCTAATTGGAAATAGAGGGCGGGAAATCAATGGGTTTTGGGGGGGGCTGGGGCTGGGTATCTCTTTATAGATCGGTAGCCGTCGCGGGGGGATTTACGGTGTCCGACAGATGTTCGCGCGTCGGCCTCTCCGCTCCCTGCGGTCACCACATCACAGCAGACCCACGGCACGCCAACTCGGGTCGACGCGATTATTAAACCTGAATCTTATCGCCACGGCTACCGGACAGATTACCGTCGCTACATCTCCTTTCACCGTTATGCTCTTATCACTCGGATCGGAATCCCTGCTCCAGCACAAAGCGTGCACCGGGTGTATATAACATACATAATGAGAAACATTTATTCATTCATAAAATGATAATAACACTCAACAAATATTAAATCATAAAAAAATAATCAATAAAACTAACATAGCATACAAGAGATGATGCAAATGATGCATGAAAAAGTAAGAAATATAAAGGTGCAACGAAAGCAGAAATGCAGTGGATTGAGAGTGCACAAAATAAAAACATAAAGGGGTGAAAAAAAGATTGTTTGTTTTAGAAATCACAGCCAAAATATACAATTCTGTCCTGTCTCCGTCACGCCAGCGGCTCTTTCTGTTGCCAGGTCACCATCCCCCCAAAAATTGGCACTCCAAACATGATCCAACCTTAAAAACGGTTTCGTTTAACAGTTGACGCGCTTTGTGTCGAGGCCTGAGCGCGCGTGCGAGGGCGGCCGTTCCCGCCAAACAATGACTTTCCCAGCGGCGCGCGGCCGAGCAGGGGACACATCTAATAAGCAATTATTTTGGGCGGTCATTCCGCGACGAGACGCCGTAGATTCCCGTTATCTCTCTGACTCGACATCGTCCCGCTGAGCCCGCCTGCCTCTCAAGAACCTCCATAAAAAGGGGGTGGACCCTCCGTTGAGTGCGAGGGTGAGGGAGGGAGGGAGGGAGGGAGGAAAGAGAGATTTGGCACGTCTGGATGTATTAGCGTCGTGCTTGTTTCTCGTTTGACATTCTGTCTCATTCTTTTAATTGACTGGAGTGCGCGTCGGAGCAAGATGACAGCGGCGCAGCGTCGGGCACTAATCAGGCTAATGACGGAGGAAGAGACCCCGTCCTCCCCGCCTCCCGCTCAGTGTTGTTCTTCCCTCTCCTCCCGCCCTTCCCTTTCCCCCCTGCCTCCCTCCTTTCCTGGCCTCCCCCCTGCCCTCTGCTGTCTGTTTGCTTCCCCTCGTTCCCTTTGCGGCCCCCTCCGCGTGGGCTCTTTCCCCTCCTCTCCTCGTCTCCTTCCCCCTTCCTCTCTTTCTTTCCTTCTCTCCCCCCGTCCCCCCCCCTCCCCTTTCATCCTCTCCCCTCCCCCTCTAACCTGTCCTCCCCCTCTCCTTTTCCTTTCACTCGTCTCCTTCTTCCCTTCCTCTCACCCCCTCTCTCCTGTCATTCCTTAGTTCCTCCTATCTCATCTTCGCCCCCCCCCCCGTCCTCGCCTCTCACCTCCGACTCTCCTCCCCTTTCCCCTTCCCTCCTCTCACGTCTCCTCACCTCTTCTAGCCTGTACTCTCCCTCCCTCTCCACCCTCCCCTCCCCTCTCCTAACCTCATCTCCTCTCTCCTTTCCCTCCCCTCCCCTCTATTCACCTCATCTTCTCTCACCCCGCCCCCCTCTCTTCCTCTCCCTTGTAGCAACATGACAGATCATTACAGACCGATCCAGTTTACGGGGACTTTATTTGTCACTAAATAAATCACCCGGACACAACTGGGTTAGAGAGTCGGACCTGTGTAACGGAGCAGAGACGTGCACACGCCCGTGCACACACATGCAGACTGCACGCGCCCTATAGGACCTTGGCAGGAAGGGGGAGAAAAGGCCGCCGTGTCCTGATTAGCCCGGGGGCCATGGCAACCGCCCATGGCAACCGTGACACCCCGACTGGAAATTCTGTGACATAGCACACGCACGGTATCATGCTTTCTCAGTCTGTCTCACACACACACACCCACGCACGCACGCACACACACACACAAACACACTAACATTCAATTCTCTCTCTCTCTC
Organism: Zeus faber; assembly: GCF_960531495.2. Classification (NCBI taxonomy): domain Eukaryota; kingdom Metazoa; phylum Chordata; class Actinopteri; order Zeiformes; family Zeidae; genus Zeus; species Zeus faber. The sequence continues at coordinate 27,237,810 of NC_137199.1, forward strand.
TCTCTCGCTTTGTTTCGTTCTAGCTTTTGGCAGAATTCTCTCTGTCGCCGGTTCTTTATTTTCTTGTAAATTTTTCATGTAAATGTTTATTTTTTTAAGGGGCCTCACAGCAACATTTTTCAGTTTACTTATCAGGGAATTTTGTGTCTCTTTGTGTGTGTGTGTGTGTGTGTTAAGGTGCAAATATAAAAGCAAGTTAGGCACTGTACAGGAACTGAAATACCAAACAGACTCCCCCTGACAATTTGTTTTGTGACACGCTCGGAGGGAGGCCTGCAGGGGGCGGCCGCAGTGGAAACACAATTTGTCCACATGAACACTGACACAGCAGAACAATAGACCAATCAAGACTGTGTATCGTGTAAAACAATTAAAAATCCGTTGACATTTTCATTCTGTCTTGTTCACCAGAGTGAAACAAAGTGAAATTAAATTCAAAGGAAAAACTTATGAATAAGCACTACATTAAGACGCACTGTATACTGGCTACCAGTGGAATGACTTGATAGGATATTGGGAAGCATTTGGATTGGACTGCAGTTTCAAATGTTTGGAGTGCAGTGAATGTTCATTTCAGTGGAAGGACTTTGAGGTTAAAGCCGTTAAAGCCACCATGAAAGTGGTAAACCGTTGGCATTAGAGTGTCTCAAAAAATGGCTTGTACCACACTCTTTCAAACGGACAGATGTCGGCTCCCTGTTGTCAGGTGCTTTATTGATACCCCCCTTCCCTCTAAAACGTGTTGCTAAAATCTTCTTCCAGAATGTTTGGCCTCCCTCCCTGACTTCTTGTCCTAATCCCACTCTTTATTATTATTATTTGATCGACAATTTAAGTGCACCAACAGAGGGGTGCTATTGGCGAGTGGGATATGCATTTATTTAGAGCTTGAAGGCCATGTATTTGTAATAATGGGATTTTAGGGATTCATAATTCAGCATTTCAATCCAGTGATCAGTGTGAAAGGGTCGATCCTGAAAAATAAATGTTCCAGATTAAAGATTAAACACGTGGTCAACCTCAGCACTGCTTTCTTGAAATATTCAATGCTCAATTTATTGGCTTGCTTCTTGGGTTCTCTAAATTCTGCTCCATCCTTACAGAGGATGGGGAAATTTGGAGTCAAGGTTCGGCCCCAGTAAAAGAAGGGCTCATTAGCAGCAAGAAAGTAGCTGCAGAAAGAATGGCAATTAAACATGCATGTATCTTTGCATGTATTGCATGTGTCATGCATCTTTGTTTGAGCATCCCGGGAAGAGGGGTGAAATGGAAAATTCCTATAAATTAGGTTCTTGTGCATGATGGATATGTATCAGGGAGTTCAAAGGGTACATCTGACAGTTTGGTGCTCTAAGGGAACTCTGATTGAAGAAAAGGCGTCTGATACTCATTTGTTGTTTGTTCTGATCCAATCCGCCCCTTGTTTATCTGCAGATGACGATGGCAACACGCCGCTGTGACATGAAAATGTCAGTGGGTTACAGGTTGTTGTTTTCTGATCCACTTAATTAGGTTTCACTTCTTAACTATACGTAATTGCATAGCCATTAAATGGAGATGCGGATCGTGGAGAGGATGGGGAGAGGGAGACCCACTTAACTCATTAGATTACATAATCCAATGTGACGTTGTGATAATGGAAAATATGCCGAGCATCCATCTCCCTTGCGTATAATCTACTACAGTATTTATAGACGTAAACAAAGCCTTGTCCTATTTTGACTCCGATTTTCCAGCACATTGCATTTTCGCATATTAATCGTCAAGGACATTCTCGTGCTGAGCAAACGAAAGCAAACGCTACTTGTAATAACTTAATGGAGTTAAAGAGAAAATAAGCCGAGGCCTCTCCCCATTTATATCTGCTAACACTGCTTTTTCTTCAGGAGAAACGCCCCCGTCCGCTGAGCGTCACGCGAGAGTGACCACATGGTTGACTTAGAGGTAGTTAGGCAGCCAATGGGGCATAGCCATCGTGCATGCCCACTCCTTTTGTTGCAGCAGGACAGGGCTGCTCCCTAAGGATGCTGGGAGTTTTCTGTCAGAATCCCTCATCTTGATGTCTTGTTTGATGCTTAATCAAAGAAAGAAATAATAATAAAGATGTTTGGCTCCAAGAGAAATCGGAAAACCAAGGGTTCGCGACCCCCCCCATGAATAATATAGATTTAAACTTCAGATGGGCCTCAAACAGTTACATAATCCCAGAAGAGTTCCATCAATAAATGTGAGAAACAAAACAATCAAAAATATAAAACAATAAAAGTTGATTTCCGCTTCGTTCTTGAGTTGGAAGCAGTTTGCAAGCAAGTGAACCAGATAACCCCATAATGATTATGAAAATAATGCACCTTTTCTCTTTTGCTTTTGCACTTTCCACAACCACACGCCATGAACACATTTTCTGCTCGGACCACTCCCAGATCCAGGCCAGATCCCCTTCTAGTTTAAAGAGTGTGGCTCTCTGAACTGCTGGCTCCTTGGAGGAGTATCGCTCTCCTGGAAGGTCCTTGCTGCGCTCTGAAACACAATAGATGTTTTGGTTGAGCTGGAGGAGCGTTTTGGGAGTGTGGGACTTTGATTAGAGGCGACGGCATCAAAGCCGTCATTAAACACTCCCTGTAATCTGGAGCCACATAATACGAGAGGCTGTTGACAGAGCTGCAATCCAGAAACGCCGCTCGAAGCGCGGTTTTACAGCGGACCGCTCCCCGTGTTCTGATATGTTTCATGTCATGTTAAGCAGGTCATAGAACCCAGACGGTGGTGTCGTCTCTGTGGCCGATGGAATAACATCTCTGTTCATCTCGACGTAGATCATCTCCACGTCTGTCCATTTGGTGCCGGTATTGAGTACTCTATTCGATCTATTCGTGTCACCAGGGAAGGGGTCAATAAACACCCAACCTTTCCACAAACTACCTCCTGCCTTCTGACAGCAGGTTCTTCAAGATCCCCAACACAGCACACAAGGCTTTGCCACTAGAACTGGAATCTTCCCCTGCCTTGGACAAATCTGCCTACGGGGGATCAATGAAGTGATTCTGCTTCTTCTTCTTCTTCTTCTTTAGAATCAAGCATTTTTACACACATAGATATGGTCATACAGTGTGTTACTAGTCAGCTTATACTTCAAGTGCTGAACATTAAATGCATTGCCCGCACACACACCACAAACCACAGGCATATTGACACAGATTAAACTTCCCTACAGGACTGACATATGGTCCTGCACTAGATCAGGGTCCCACTGTGCTGTTGAAGACACAGCTCCTCAGTAGAGGCAGTGGAAAGCATCCTTTATGCCAAGGGTGACCAACAGGTCGATCGCGAGAAGTATACTCAATATGTGACCCACCACAGTAAAAGCCACCATCTTGCGCATTTCTATAATCGCCAGGAGCAGCCAAATAAGTTGAAAAACCTTGCTTGAAGGAAAATTTGATTTTCCAGATTCCTGCTCCTTTGTGGGTTTTTTTATTTCTCAACGTATTTTCAAAACCGAGTTTGATTTATAAATAGTAGAAAAATGTTAAACCGTGGAGTTAAATATTCCCGTTAGATTACATGGGGAAACAGTTCGCTTACCGAGACGCTCAACAGCACTGAATAATGCTGATCATGGTGAGCTTTCAATACCATAGTCCCCACCAGACTGGCTGTCAAGCTGAAGGAGCTCGGACTGAATACTCCGCTGTGTGCCTGGATCTTGGACATCCTCTCAGCCCGGCCCCAGGTAGTTAGGGTAGGGAAGCACATGTCCGGCTCCCTCACTCTGTACACAGCATCCCCCCAGGGCTGCGTCCTCAGCCCCCTCCTGTACTCCCGTACACACATAACTGTGTGGCCAGGTCCAGCTCCATCAAGTTTGCTGACGACACCGTGGTCGTGGGCCTGATCACCGACGGCGATGAGAAGGCCTACCGCGAGGAGGTGGCTGACCTGTCACTCTGGTGCCAGGACAACAGCCTACACCTGAACGTCAGCAAAACCAAGGAGCTGATTGTGGACTTAAGCCGAGGATTACAATCGAGGACGCACGCGCCCTTGGTGATTAATGGGACTTCTGTCGACAGGGTATACAGCTTCAAGTACCTGGGAGTCCACACCAGAGAATTTAACATGGACTTTACAAACAGACACTCTGGTAAGAAAGGCGAGGCAGCGTCTTTACCACCTCAGGCAACTGAGGAAATTCCAGGTCTCGGTGAGGATCCTCAAGTCCTTCTACTGTGGAGCAGTGGAGAGCATCCTGACAGGGAACATCACTGCCTGGTTTGAGAACTGTACTGCTCAGGACTGGCGGGCCCTGCAGAGGGTGGTGCGCTCAGCTGAACGTACCACTGGAACTACCCTCCCCTTCCTGCAGGACTTATACACCAGGAGGTGTAGTAGCAGAGGCCGCAGGATCATGAAGGATCCTCATCACCCCAACAACGGGACTGTTCCAGCTGCTGCGGTCAGGCAAGCGCCTCCGCAGTCACGCAGCGAGAACAGAGAGACTGAGACGGAGTTTCTTCCCGCAAGCCATAAGAACTGTCAACGCTGACCTCACCAGGGGTCCTCACTGAGCCACACACATAGGCTCCACTACCTTACTGTACTTTATGTAGCATACTGTACCGCATACTGTGTCACTGTTCTGGGTGGTTTGGTGTTAGCGTATTGCTGCACTGTGCTGTTGTACACTGTGCTGTATATCTCACAAACACCTCCTCACTTTATTCACATGACACTTTAATGCACATATCTGTATATACATAAATAGCCTATCCCATATACATAAGTCTATCCCATATACATAAGCCTATTCCCTTTATTTATTTAGTAGCCCCAACCTGCATTACCTTTGAGTTCTTATTTTATTTTATTTTATTCTATATATTTTATTTTATTCTATAGTATTCGACTTACTGAATTACGTTTTAGGAACCAGTTAGTTAGTCAAGTAGAAATTCTTAGGTCGCTATTGTGTTCAGTCAAGAAATATTGTGTGTAATCACAATATTGCATTGACATTTCACTGCATATATGTATGAATGTATATATATGTATGTGATACATAACCCTCATGAATCTTGAATCAATGGTTTCCTTTAAAGCGACCGTCACGGTGAAGGTCATTCCTCCATATTCCATGTGATATGAAGTCACAATGTGAAACCGTTTTGATAGAGTTCAACCTTTAAATCGTACTACTTTTACACACACGGAGATGTTGTTGTGGAGGGGGCGTATACCAATGCGTATCATCGAGTAAGAATTGCTGACTTCACTGACGTCTCTTCCATAAACAAGACGAGGATCTGGTTTCACTTGTCTGTGAAAACTTTTATCTCCGTGTTGTTATGGATTAGGAGAAGCGGGTGGAGAAAGATATCATATCGCGGACCTTAATCTGACCAGTGCGATAGATCTAAACAGTGTAAGCAGCGTGTACTGGACTTCATTTTCCACGATGATAGTCAGTTCTCCGACAGCGACACCGAATCTGATATTACTCCGGACTTGGAGAACCTTTCAAACAGCGGATTTCAAACTTAATGTGACGATGAAACCACCGGAGGAGACCAACGATACACCCGTTGTTTCAACGGAAGAAGTGGTTGACGTGATGAAGTCCGTTGGCGTTGGTGATTTTCAGATTTCAGATTTTCTAAGACTCATAATATTGATAGACTCTACATTTTGTTGTGTTGTCCGTACTTTTAAACTACAAAATAATTCCACTTTTATAAAACATGTATATTCTTACTGTTAAATAAAATTGTTTTTAAAAACAAAAAAATGTTTTGTGTTGTTTGACACTGTTCAACGCTGTTTGTTTGTCCGTCAACCCCATTTGCATTGTGGGAGCTGGCTGAATGAACCCAGTGTGGGTAAAACTTTGTAGGTGATTATCTCAGAAAAACAGTTTTCCACACCCTTGTTATTAACAAGTCATAGCTTTAAAGATATTTGCTTGATTTGCACAAGTGACACCTTGTTTGGAAGCTCTGATTCATTCAAATTATGCGGGAAAAAAAAAGTTGAAAGCCGCCAACTGACCCTAAAGTATGCGGTGGGTCACATATGTATTAAGAATTATTATATTATAGTAATGTAGTGAACCAGCAAAACGGCCTTCCGGGTGTGTCACCCGAATTCCTCCCTCTCTCACCCGGGGCATGCTGGGAAATGCAGCACACTACTTCCCCGGGATGCAGGATTTTATAACGCAAGTGATGGACAACGATAACAGCCAATGAGATGCCCTGAGATTGACATGTGATGTGCGTGTATGTAACAATGGGCATGTATCAATACATTTTCTTTATGCGTGAGTTTCGGACGAAGCAGAGAGAGCTGTCTACGATTGACTAAGGTGGCAAAACTCAAATATGGGAGAGGCCAAAACATCAAAAACGCGGCTTCATCCGCCCCCTGCTGCCGGATGAAGCCGGGTTTGAAATCCATTGCAGCCTGTCACATTGCAGCCTGTTGCATTGCAGCCTGTTGCATTGCAGCGCATGTGCACCAGCAGTGTGACCGTACCTTAAGGCTGCAGCAATTGCATGTTACCACATCAGTCACATTCTTGCTAAACACAAGAAATCTTTCAACAACGGCAAGGTTGTCAAGGAAGTGTTTGTTGAGGGAGCAGACGCACTCTATGGTGACAATTATCCCAGAATACCGTTTCACGGCAAGCAAATGACAGAGGATGTCGAGTGCTTTTCTCTCCAGTTTGATAAATCATACTGATGTGGTGCATGTTGAACAATTACTATGTATTTTCATCAGGATACTTTTTGTGACATGAGTGGAAAAAGAAGAGCTACTCGCCATTTTGCCATTGACTGGACACACTAGAGGTAAAGATATTTTCCACGCTTTCATGGAATTTGTTAACAAGAGCAAATTGCCCCTCTTTAAATGCATCTCCATCACAACTGATGGTGCTCCGGCGATGGTAGGCCGCGCTATTGGGCTCATTGCATTGCGCAGTCTTTCCCGGACTTCCTTAATTATCATTGTATAATTCACCAGCAAGCATTGTGTGGCATGCAGGCAGCACTTCACTTTGTGCAGCTTGACAGCGCAGGTTATGAGGAGCAAGTTCAGAGCATCTTGTCAGACTTTGAGAAGCGCTTTACTGACTTTGCATCCATCGAGCCTGTTGCCAGCCATCTGTGTTCTCCATTCCGTGCAAGTATTGATGTGGATTCCATTCCATTTTTTTTGGCCCTCTGGTCTTGTCTTGCAGTTCGTCTATGGTCCCGTGGATGTCTCCCTCCTGGTCTCTCTGCTTCCTGTGCCACTCAGCTGTTGTCTGTTTGTAATAACCACCATGTGTATTTATTCCCTTCCCCCAGTGTGTCTTGTTACTATTTCGTCATTCCTACTGTGTGTGGTGTTACCCGGCTCCTTTGAGTACCGCCGTCTCAAAGTTTCTGTATTCTCAGTTCCTCTATTTTAGCTCTCCAAGTAAAGTTTACTCCGTTTACCAAGCCTTGCCTTCGTCTCCATGTCTGAATCCGGGTTCCACCTTTGTCTCTAGTTGAACGCTGTCGGGTAGATCGCAGCAGACGGGCGACTTTAAAAGTTGATCTTTGTTCAGCAAAGGTTGGGCACCCCTGCTTCAGGCTCGTGTTCAGCCTTCCTTTCATCAAAGAAAGGGTTGCCGGACACATCGAGTTTAGTGTCTGCTACCCAGCAAATTTCTGCGTTTCCAAAATCTGGAGTTAGAGTACTTTATTAAAACTGGCCTGGGGTTATTAGGTGCACAAACTCGCACACTTGAAATCAAGTTTCTGCGAGTCCCTGGGAGTTTATTCCAAAGACCAGAATTTGCCGCGTACGCATCCGTGAGATGAATTAAATCTCGTCTGAAGCCAAGTTTGCCTGGGCGTCCGTGCATGTTTTCCACGGGGTTCTCCAACTCCACAGACCTGCAGGTTGGGCTGATCTCGATGAATCTAAAACACGCCGTAGGTGTGAATGGTGTGTGTGAGTGAATGCTTGTCTCCCTGCGATAGCCTGGCTTCTCATTCAGGCTGCCCCGCTTTCTTAATGCGCCCGTAAGCAGCTGTTACAGGCTCCATCCCAACCAGCACCTCCCGACGAGAAACAGCAGCTCAGGAAAATGTATGGCCGTACAAAGCAGCTAGCTCAGCACGCTGTCACGGTCCATCTTTTTGAGCACGTTCTGTCCATTAATGCTTTCTTAATTTTTTTTTTGCTAATCCTCCTCTCTTGCACCACTTATTGCTGAATGCATTCAGGGCAAGTCAGCCTCGGTGCACCCCGCAAATTTAGCCCCTGTGTTGGTCCGACTTTTTTCTGCAAAGACAAACCGGAACTGAAACCCGTTCTGTAATGGAGGAGAGCCGTTGCATCACCTTCGTGTTTTGTTTTTCAAAAATGTGCGGAACCTCAAAGGACTTTTTCCCCCGTCTACCTCTTATCGCTCATCTGTCTTTAATCTTCTTTCTCTCCCTCTCTCCTCTCATTTAGCTGGCACCTTCATGCGGAGGCCACGGTTATCAGCTCATTAAACTGTCTCTATGCTTCTGAGCACTGTGAAAGATGGGGAAACAGATCATGATTGTTTTTTATTGCTGTTTGGTTCTGTGTGTGTGTGTGTGTGTGTGTGTGTGTGTGTGTGGTGAGTGCGTGCGGGTGCGCGTGCCTGCGCGTATGTCTGCTTGTGAACAAGCATTGTACAGTATGTCTGTGCATGCGTTTGCTTCCATGCTTCTGTGAGTATGCCTTTATGTGTGTATCTTTCTGTGCGTGCGTTCGTCTGGAGGAGATAAAGTGCGATGCACTGATGCCTGCGAGGAAATGAAATTGTTCCAAAACAAAGAGTGTTTGCAGAGAATAGTGCGACCCAAAGAGAGTGTGCATGAGATAAAACGACGTGGGTACTTAGGACCTAATATTGGACAGAGGAGTGTGTGTCTATGTGTGTGCAAATTGATGTGCCAAACTCAATGTGTGTGTGTGTGTGTGTGTGTGTGTGTGTGTGTGTGCGTGCGTATGTGCATGTGTGAATATGAATAAGTGTATATGTCTGAACAAATGTTTGGGGGATACGTGTCAGAACCCACCACTGCATCCCGCGCTGACCGTGCACGGCGTCACACAGCCCGCAGAGTTTTGTCAGTCGTTTTGGCTGAACTTCCCGAACAAGGAGCTCATTCCTCTCTGTGCTCTGAGGTGACACAGCGCTCATAACTGCATGATGGACCTTAATGCGTCCTGACAACAGCGCAGGCCTTGACCAATCCACTTATTAACACATTATCCACCGGCTTTCCCTTCCCACTCCCACCCCGTGCTCTCGACGATAAGCCCATCCTAATGGCGCATGCCAACCAATGTATAATCGGGGGGGATTATTTAGTGGTGTCATTTACCATAACTTCACCTGTGATCCCCGTACTTCAGTGTTCGCTCTGTAAGCGGCTGTTTCGTTTTTGAGTATAATGAGGTCGGATCGCAGTATAGTTGTTGTGATGAAGGTGTGAGAATTGTGTGTTTGTGTGTGTGTGTGTGTGTGTGTGTGTGTGTGTGTGTGTGTGCGTGCGTGCGTGCGTGCGTGCGCGTGTCTTTTCCCAGATTAACCCTGGCGAGGTGGAGGCCCTGCTGTCCCGGTTGCCCTGCACTTTCAGACAGGAGCTGACAGGAGTGGGAGCGAGTCTGGAGAAACGCTGGAACTTCTGCGGCTTCGAGGGCATCAAGAGCACGTAGAGCCTCCAGCGCAGGGGACGCCAGAGAGGCTGCGGTCGCACGCACACACAAACGCACACGGACAAACTCACGCACGCACACACACACACACAGTACAAACCATTAATGCCTCGTACACAACTCTTCCGTCAGTAGCTTTGAGTGGCTCGTGAAGCGCTGTGTAAATGCAGTCCATTTACCATTAGTTACGGATATAAAAACACAACGTCGTTCTCCATGTTTTTTCTTCTCCTCTTGACGGAGAAGATAAAACAAAGATAAAAAGATAAAACACGGAGGAGACTCCCGTTTCGTCCGTGTGCTCTCTGCATTTGTACGACACTAGTCGTAACTGCTATCCGTCTCGTGTTTATGTGTGAATTTTGAGTAAATTGTCAATGTTTTGTTCAAGGGAAATTAACATTTTCATCGAAAAAACAACTCCAATGTTTTGTTTTTCTCTAAGAGTCCCCAAAATATGTACTTTAAACGATTCAGTGATTCGCTGTCCACCAGGGGCGTTGGGTTTTGGACTCCCTCCATTGACTTTCCCTGCATTGACTTTCCCTCCTCTGACTTGCATGTTTCCTGGGTCGACAAACCTAGTGTACGTCAATCATGCACGAGGCAAAGGTTTGCCCTTGAGATATTTCAGACACTCCACGTTAACAGAAAACTTGTTTCTGAGGCTTTACACGCCGAACCCCATGGAATAAACAGTATGAAGCGGATATCTTTGGAGGATTATTGGAGATGTTCATTCGATGCAAAACATCTCAGGGCAGAGAGCGATCATGTCATAGACTTTGAGTGGGTAGCAGAGAATAAGAGGTTGATATCGACGGTCAGATTGATTGACATTTACGACATTTATTGATGTTTGCAAGTACTTCTTCGGCGACAGACACATCATCGTCATCATCATTATCATCATCAGACTCGCCAAGGTCATGGATCGAAGGTAACGACATTTTATCAAATCCCTAGTGAGATTGATATGCGCCGACTGGAAGTCATGTTACCATACAAATGAACTGTCCAAGCGACAAAGGTTCGAAAATGTCCGTTTTTTTAATTATTATTATTAGGATTATCATTATTATTGTTAGAATTATTAATTATATTTTTTGTTTGTTAGGTCTTGCGGTTTAACGGTTATGCTGGTGTTATAGAGCAGCACATTTTCAAGGGTTTGATCTCCAGTAGCGAAAGGACAATACAGAAACAAAATGGTTACGAAGCCAAGTGGAAAATAGGAGGTTCACACTAGAGCCACTGGGTGGCACTGTGCTGGCGCTGAGTAACTAAGGACGGCCAGGCTCATACTTTCTGAAAGCATTGTAAGTTCATTTTACAGAGAGATATATATATATATATATATACAGATATATATATATTGTTTTTTTTATCGTTCGCGCTGGAGAACATTTAATGTGTGCGCATGGAACCGGGAATAATGTTTATGCTCGTTGTGTAGTGCGATAAGGGGTTGACGACCTGTAGCACACACTGTACGTGCACCTGAGTTAGCGCAGGGATAAAAAACTAGTGGGTATATTGATCTACGGCAGCATTCCATTTGATATCTGTGCACCAGATGTTTCATGCTCTGTTGAAATAAACAATGTGGTTTTGTTTCTTTTAATTTGTCATGTGTAACAGAAGAGCTACCGCTACGGTTGTTTGTGCGCTCTCATTTATGTACAGTCATTTATGCATCAATGTTGTTGCACTGAGCTGAGTTATTGACGTCAGTGGAGTCTGAGTTAGCCAAGGATGCTGGTCGCTTGGTCAGATGGGTTGGTGCATTTGAGAGTTATGTTATCAACCCAGATTTGTGAGATATTTTGGATGGTTGAGACGTGAGCTACATTTTGAAGTGAGACTCCTTGTGCCTGGAGTTGTAAACTTGTTTTGTATAGAAAAAGCTTTGTTAAATCCAAAGCAAATGTAACACTCCAAGTGCCCTTATTACTACTCTCCTTATGGGAGTGGTTGAGAAATAAAGGTCCCTGAATATAGTTTTGTGTCCTGTGTTATTTAAATTCCACCAGGCTACAGTTATGTTGAGATATTAGGGTAAATATTGTTGTATTGTAGGTTTTAACATTAGCATTGGTTATGCTCGGGCATTACATGAGACATGGTTTCAGGATGGATACGGTTACGTTCAGCATGAGTGAGGTGTTTCTGTGAGCGTTACGCTGAAATCTGTCCAGATTGCAGGCATCTTGCTCGCTTACCTCTTCGACACGACCCACTCACTGTCTCTCCGTGCTCCTGCCTCGTGGGATTCAGAAGAGGACATCCCATTTAGAGCCCGGGCAATGGCTTATTTTTCTTCTCTATATCGGTTGCTTTTTTTCAACGTGGTTTAGAATGGGGGGGGGATTAATGAACCATCTGCTCTTTGGGGTGGAGGACATAAAGCATTCTATCTGATACGCTATCTTACCGCAAAGACCCTCATCACTGGATCTTTAATGTTCTTTTTCATTTTCACAGAAAGTAAACCCTTTTTTTTTCTTTACATTACCATTCAGTGCTGTGCTATCAAAATGAACTTTATCATGAACTATTGTATCCACAAAAGAGACATATGCATGGATTGAGTGGATATGTACTTATGTTGTGCAGAAATCCAACTTCCACATCTCAGTATTCCATCCTGCCGCAGTCCAGTGGATTGCCCTGTCTCTTGTGTTTATTGCAGACAATGGCCGGCAGAGAGTAATCAAACCCGAACAGCATGTGCGCCACAAAACACTGCAGATATTGAACGTAAAAGCCGAGACGAGTGTGTTTCCCCCAATGTGAAACCGTTGTCTGTTGGCAGATGCTGATGATGTCAATGATCTAAAACCGTCGGACTGCGAGTGATGGGCTCGTCATCATCGGCGTAAAAAACCCTGTAAATGGCAGATTTAGACTTTCACGACTTGCCTTGAGTGTTTGGTTTACTAAAGAGTTGTTTGTGGCCGTTCATGGGTTTCTTAATTTCAAGATGGGCTGAATGTGAACCAACATTGACAAGCTCTCGATCTAGATGCTCAGTGTTTTTACTTGTTTTTTTTGGTGGATGGCCTTCTGAAAGCTTCTTCAGTTAATTGGCCCGACTAGAGCAGCACTAAAGGTGGCAAGACAAAGCTTTAAGTCGCTTTACTCACCCAAAAACATCTCAACACGTGCCTTGAAATCATCCATATGTTACAGGTGGTTTAGTGGTAGAACGATGGAAAGTTGTTTTCGTTGTGGTGTGGTCTCTTACTCTCTTAAATGGAGTTACAGATAACTGAGGTTTGGGAGAAGTCACCACACCCAACCACACCCGCTACCAATCAACACTTTCATGTCATTCACCAGACATTCAGTTGTTCTGCTTTTTTTTGCTCCACAACCTACTCACCGCCTTCCTTAGCCCCCAGCGATGGATGCCCTATTGAACGTCAAGCTAGAGAACGTCGAGCTTCGCTCGATCGTAACCATTCCCGCGTCGAGACCACTGCCGACGTCCTCAGCATCTCCGAATGAAAAATTTTACCAGTTGCAGCAGGACCCATGCAAGAAAACCACCTAGACCCAGGGATCATTACCCAGTCTCTTCCACCAGATCTTCTCGGTCAGCACAGCCCACAAGCTCCAGGGCTCATGCCTGTCTCACCCATCGGCTTGCCACACAAAACCTGGAACCGCCGTAAAGATCCCGTCCACCCGCCATCTCCGACTGGACCCTCGATCGCCATCAGAAGGTTTTAAAAGATGGCAGAATCCCATTTCACCACACCGACCATCAAGCTAAACTTTTCACTATTTACACCAGCTCTTTAGGGGGCCGGACAGAAAACTCCTCTTCTAACTCCTTATCACTTCCATTTACACGATGACATCACACCGTCTGCTGTCTCCGCCCACATCACGACGCCCCCTACTGTGCCCCCTCCCTCATCTCCCTCATTGTAACCTCTTCATCGCCCTCTTTTCCAATTACAACATTGGTCTTAGAAAAGAAGACAGTTATAAATGATGTAAACAAATTGATGTGAACAGTTACACTGCACGATTTTTCTAACCTTTATCTCCCTATTTCATTTCCTTTCTCGCAGGCTGCACCTACCATTCCCCACGTGCATACATCCCCCCTTCCACGCTTCCCACTCAGCCAGCCTTTTCTTCCTGCTCTATTCTGTCCCCCCTTGACTCGCATCCCCATGCATTACTCATCGTACCAATCCTTTCCCCAGCAGAGGCCGCATCTCCTTCACTTATCACTCCCGAGGCATTTCTACCCACAGACCTCGTCCCAGTGCCAAAAGGAACAGATAGGAGAGGTCGACCCATACATACCAAGGAGGTCAGATGATTTGAACAACTTCAATGACCCGGGCTGCAAATCCTTCATTCCCGAACCTCAAAGCTTCTTTGGACGAGGATTTCTTTGGCATTTTCACCAGGTCCGCCTCACGACGGGGATATCCCACCGATTCGCCTCACAATGAGGACATCTCACCGATCACCTGGCCGCTGAGAGGAAAATCGAGGCAACTTTGGTCAACATCCCCAGTCCTGCATGGTCCCTCCTCCATCATCCCTCCATTCATCCCTTCTCCATCATGCCTCCATCCATACTCCTTAAGTCCTCCTTCATCATCCCTCCTCTACCATCTGTTCACCCCTCCCCATCATCCATTCATCCCTCCCATCAACCCTCCATCCCTCCTTCTTAATCCCGCCATCCTCCCTCCAACATCCATCCTCCACCATCCTTTCATCCCTCTTCCATCATCCCTCCATCGCTCCTCAAGCATCCCTCCACTGTCTCTCCCAATGTCCCATCTCCACATGGCACAATATTCTGAGCATTACCAATCTCATTGCTCATCGCTCGGCTGGGAAAACAGACATCATCAGTGCCTTAAAAGTACTGCCTCTCCATCCCGATTTGTCGTTCTTTGGAAAGGCAGTTATTACTTTACCATAAGCCTAGCTTTCGGTTGCTGGAGCAGACTAAAATATCTTCTACTCACTCTCCAAAGGATTGTGCTGGATCCTAATGAACTACTATAACTCCCATACCTCATACATTTCCTAGATGATTTATTGGTCGTGGCACCATCCTCACCTCCTCCCAGGCACCGCATCACCACAATCTTTTCAGTCGTAATGAGCTTGGAGTACCATGTGCCTTGGAGAAGGCTGAAGGACCCTCTCTTGATCCCAACATGATCTTTAGCGTCATTACACATACCATTCTTCCCTCGCTGGTCGCGCTTCCACCATTCAATCATACCTCTGCAGAATTTACTTCTTAACAAATACATCATGCTCCATATGTAACTGTCCGCATCCCCGTGCTCCTCTAAGAGCTCCAATGACCGGAACCTTGACTTTCTTCTAATCACTCTCTCCTCTCCAGTCACCGCCGACCTACTACTTACGCTCCGTTCGAGCACTCTCCTTGCATTGACGCCACTTCCCACTTCCCACCATGGTCTGTCAAACCACACCTTCCAGATCCTAGGTTGCTGGTTTTCTGAAGCTTACAAGAGATACATGCGCATTAACCTCCAGGATCTCTGACAAGCCCAATCAAGCCTCAGGGGGCTATTATGAGTCTTTTGAGGCTCGCTAGGCTAGGGCCTGACCCCCTGATGACTCCTTGCCCCATCCAGAATCAATACTCCTGGCAGTCCATCTTTCATCAGCTCGCCAGTCATGCATCATCCCTTCGTCATCATCACCATCACTACCATCACCTTATCTTCATCCCATCAATCGATCCTGCTTCTCTTCTTCAATAAAGCTACAAACTCAATCTTTTCATTGTGGTGTGGACTCTATCTCATGAAGTGTATTTCGAAATAACTGAGGCTCGGGAGAAGAAACCACTAACCACCAATCTGCTTCCAATCAACACTTATACATATATACCGTATTTTCTCAAATATAAACCAGTAGTGAAATAAAAACTGGACTTCTAATAGATGCCGCAGCCGGTGGTCTACACAAACAAATACAAGCCTGCATCAAATAATGACCGGGTGGAAAAACTGATCAGAGCTTCTGTGCTGTTCGGGTGCGGAGCTCCACTCCCAAACAAAACAAATAGTGTTGTTTTTTTTTTGTTGTTTTTTGTTTTTTTGTAGATGTATTTTATTTAGTCCATTTCCTACTGTTGCGTAGCAGGTTGCAGATCACTTCTTCAAATGCCCCACTCTGAGCGCTTCTGCTCTCGAGCGCTCCAAGCAGGAGTTGGTGAGTTCAAGGCCTATTTGGAAAAATCGAATCCCCCCCCCAAGGTTACCACAACAAGTGCGACTTTTAGGGTAGCGCCTAGCTGTCTTTTTTTTAACCATACATGGGTTTGCATGGCACGGCACCCAGACAGTCGTTTGAAATCCGAAAATTAATACTAAAACATGATCAAATATACTTGTTAAACAGAGGGAATTTGATATAAAAGCCTGCCTCTAATATTAGCCCCGGGACACTATTTGAGGAAATAATGTATACCTGTCAGATCCACGTGACACCTCAGTTGTTCAGCTTTTTCGCTCCCCACCACCTCCATTTCTCAGGAACCACCAGGGGGATCGGCATGACTGTGGTCAGACGCCCTGAAGACGCCTCCCCCCATCCGATGGCAAGACGCCTGGTGTTCCATCTTTCACCAGCTCCCCAGTCATGCATCATCCCTTTGTCATCATCATCACTACCATCTTCATTCTATCAATCCATATTTCTTGCTTCTCCTCTTCAATAAACCTACAAATTCAATCTATTCGTTTTGGTGTGGTCTCCAACTTGTGAAACTTGGATAATTTTGGCAAAATCACAAAACTGGTCCTCAGAGGAATCATCAGATGAGAAGAAATGACTTGAGAAACCACATTCTGAATGGTGACTTTTGGGAGATTCTGTTAATCTGTTATTTTTCAGAAAGAGAAATTACACTTTTTTTATTTTTTTATTTTTTCTACCATGTGCTTAAGGTCACACTGGCCTATTGTATTATCTCAGTCAACACTCACACAAAATGAGCTTTTACTGCCATCTTTTGGAGGGTTTGAATGTACTTCACAACCCTCGGGCACGGTGGGTAAAACCTGGTTTTGTTGGTGGGCACCACATCATTCATTTCTTTAATTATCTTTTATTTGAGGGTAATTGTAGTAACTTGCTGCTTTTATACATGGAGCACTGGTATTCGTGGTTATAGCAATGAATGGATAAACCACTCAGTTTCTCACCTTTTTCATGTAGTACAAAGATTTATGTGATAGATATATTTCTAACACTATTAAAAACCCTTGTAAAATATAAACTACAGCTGATGTTAATCCAGATTTTCATTAACTCTTTCCATAGCATTGTGTTATGATTTATCAGAGGATATGTATACATCCACAGTATATACAGAATGGAACATTGTCTATAATATATGTTTCAGAGACATAGTACACATACTGTATAAGACACCCTGGGAATTGCTGCCCAATGGGGAGTGTAATGACAAAATCATTTGGGTCAGAGTTAAGGAGCTTTATGTTGTTTATTTACTTTCAACACTGCAATGTGCTGCTAAATTAACTTTAGGAACATTGTTTTTGTCTGTCGAAATCCATTATACTTTCAGAATGCCACTCTTTGTATTGGGTTGTCAAACTTAAGTTTCCTCCTTTGTTGAATCATTGTATCACTGGATGCTCTTGAGATGTGAATTCATAAACTGTATATCTATAATCATTTTAAATTACCCCAAATCAACTAAAAGTTAAATTTAATTCCCATCCTCCCATTCCCAGGAGACAGAGCCACCTGCATTACAAAAACACTGAGGTTACTTTAGTAATTTTGCAAAGTAATTTAAATACTGTGTACTCAATCGGTTTAGAAAGAATGTAGATGACGATTGACAGCAAAACACAATAGTCAATCACTACACACTGCACACAACAACGATGCACGGAGGAATATGTCAAATACAAAAAGCAACGATACAGTGATTGCACAGAAAATGTGTTTAATTCAACAAGAAAGCAACAGCCGGTGGGGAACTTGGTCCTGTATCTCAAAAGGCTAACACCAGATCGCTAAGGGAAGATAGTTCAAATTTGATTCTTTAACCTGTGCCGTCGGCAGGCAGGGTATTTGTACGCCGTTGCATCTCAGTCAATCTGCTCCACAAGTTACAGACCCTACCACAACGAAAAAATGTAGTTCTAGGTTTATGAAGTTGAGAAGCAAAAATATGGAGTGATGATGATGAAGATCATGTGAAGGTGATGATAGTGGTGATGAAGATAAGGGGATGATAAATGAATCGCGAGCTTGGTGAAAGATGGAACACCAGGTGTCTTGACTCGGAATGGGGGAAGCAACCTTCAGGGCGTCAGGCCTCAACCACGCCTTCGGATCCACCTGGTGGTTCCCGTGGAGTGGAGGAGGGAGGGAGGTGGTGGGGAGCAAAGAGCGAAATAACCTGTATATGCTAAATGTTGATTGGTAGCAGGTGTGGTTGGGTGTGGTCTCCTCTCCCGAAACCTCAGTCATCCCTAACTCCATTTAGAATGACTGTCTTTTGGGTAACCTGTGCAATGACATACATTTGTGGCCACCACCAACCCCCCTCTTCTGAGTACGACCTAGTGAACTAAACAACAAATTGAAACATGTATTTGACAAAACAATGAAATTGAGAAAATTGGAACAACTTCTACGGCTTTTATGGCCTCTTCCAGTAACAACTACAGCAGTGAAGCAAAAGAGAACGAAAAAGTAATCTGGAGGATGTAACAGGGAGTGTGTGAGACATGCTTGGTGTGTGTGTGTGTGTGTGTGTTTAGAATTGTATGATGCAGAAAGGATGTGATTAAACCCATTTGGCTTTAAGTTTGAGGCGCCTGGATGCGGTGAGGTGAGGTTCTTAGAATAAACAGAGTCTGGGATTCATCCTGGCGAGGTGGCTCAGGATTTTGCTCACATTCCAACCAGCAGACGTAAAAGACGCCATTGCAGTAAATTAGAGGGTGATGGAAGGATGTGAATGTGAGTGGCATAAAGAGAGACAGAATAATAAGAGTGAAAGAATTTAGAAGCATGGGCCCAGTTGATAAATTACATAGCAACAGCACTGTGCGTCCAAGGCAAAAGCTCTACTGCCGTGCCATGTTTTCTATAGATAGATTGGTATTCTTCTCCTTTAGATTTATTTCCACTGTCATAGTGTTCCAAGCAGGTTGTACGAATATGTACATCTACACAAAAAAAACAACAAATAGGAAAATGTGAACATAGAACATTAGAGAGTCATCTACGGTGAGGGAGTGAAGTTGGTGAAGGAAGGGATTGACGGCATGAGCAGTGTTTACACTCCTGACATACAGAGATGTATTTTTGTTTATTTTAATGAAAATTTTCCGAAATTGTGCTCCTACAGGACGGGATACAGAATTTCCAGTCTCTCGTTTTCTCCCGGGGGAATTGGTCGTTGAGACCAAACCTCCTGCCTTTCAGTCCCTGTCTTGTGCTCTTGACTGACTCCTTTTGCTGTAAATGTTCGAATTTGGAAATTGTGGATTGGTGATTGTTTCCCCACGCGGGGGAAGGTGATCTTATTTAAGGTGTCCATTGGGAATTTATGAGCGGAGTGTAGGACGTTTTTCACCATCTTTTCTGGGCTTTCAGCCTTGCTCTCCGGCATCCCAGAAAGAAAAGCAGGTTGTTGCGCATGCTTCTCGAGGAATATCTCACTGGATAACTCCCATTACTTCCCAATCCCAGTGCATTTCACATCAGAAACATAATCGCTGAAGAACAACTTCAGTTCCCTGGCATTGGGAGACATTGATGAATTTACATGTGTTGGGAATCCATGATGTCCAGATACTTGCCGTCAATTAATCTCGGAAGCAAGGTGGTCCTAAGATCAGAAGGACAGAGAGATATCATATCACACAGGAGCTTTTGCAAAATGTAGAACTGATATACAAAACAATCACAGCTTTTATGCAACTGTGATGCGTTGTCTGGATGGCTCTGGTGCCGTTTTTAAGTTGAAATTATTTTGATTATTTCAGAGACAAGTCCTTACAGTTAATATAGTCTTTCTTCTGCAGACGTTCTTGTGGGAGAGTGATACTACACAACACGCTGTAGATAATATACTATATTCAAAGAAGGAACTTATAGCTTTGGATTGTTTTTGGCAATTCTTTATTATTATTTTTATTAATATTATTATAGCTAATATTTTTTATAATGAAATGAATAGCTCAAATTTGCCTCTTTCGTTGCATTATGTGTGATTATGTTTAACATCTTATGGAAGCCTCATTCACTTCCATTACAACTGGATGATAGCTCCAGGAGAGGCTCTAAGATAGAGGTAGATAGTTAACAGTAAATAAATCTAAAAATGCCCGTGTGAACTCTTGCTGTCTATTGGCCAGTCTTACCTGATTGGGACAAGCAGAATCATGAGCAGGGGGAAGACCATCTTCATGTACGGCAGAGGGTACATTCCAAAGGCACACAGGATGATCAGCTGGATCATCTGCATGCCGGTGAAATAGTGAACCTTCCTCTGTGGCACGCGGCGGATGTAGTGGGTCGGAGGATAGGAGGTCTGAGGGAGAGGAGGGGCAGAAGGAGGCTGCTTTAGTTCAAATCTAGCTCTGTATTCAGTTTGGGTTGCATTTTCTCTTCCTCCCCAGCCAAGCAGCCGTGATGGCTGACAGACAAACAGACTTCACGAGGAGGCAGCTGTCTGTGTGAAGACGCAGCCAAAGAGACAAGAAGCAAGGTCTCTCAAAAGCATCAACACAACAAACATCGCCTTGAGCGACTCTGGATCTGAAAAAAACAACAACTGAGAGAGTCCACCATGATGGACATCAAAACAGGAGAATGGGGAGGAGAAGATAGGATAAAATGCCTGGTCCTGCCCTTGCCCAGCTACCCTTACCTGTTCCTTGAGCAGCAGGGCCATGCGATCCACCATCTGGTTCCCGTCCAGGGAGGTGGCAGCAATGTACAGGAAGAGGCCGTAGAGGACAGGTTTGGGGATCCACTGCAGCGGGACGGGCAGCATGAACACCGACAAGCCGATCAGGATGTTGGCTGCCAAGGAGGTCAATCTTGTCTCTTGCACGCTGACAATGCTGTGAAGACAAGGCACCTTCATACTACACAGCTGAACTTCGGTGACTAATATATAGCTTAAGGAAGTGTTTGAGTCAACTAAATACAATTATTATTATTTTTTTTTTACCAAAGCTGAACTTTTATGAACCTTCTGAAATGGTTATCCTCACTAATAATAATAATAATAATAATAATAATAATAATAATAATAAAAATGTTCTTATTATACCCGGCAGAGAAATTCAAATGTATTATTATTAATAATAATAATAATAATAATAATAATTATAATAGTATTGGGCAATAGATTGGGCAAGCAAAATGCATTGATTGGTTTTATGTCATCAATTTAGACATTAAAGGATCACAATCATTCCTCGGCAAATCGTTTTTCCATCATTATTATTTCTCTCCAATTTTTAATCCTGAACTACTCAAAGCGATTTTCAAATGATTCTCAAAATAATCCTCACAATAGACGATCAAATGAAATAAAATGCCCTTTTGAATTATGCATTTTTGGCCTGCCCTGCACCTACGTGCTGTAGAGGTGTCCATTCTCGACGTGCTGTTCCACTTTAGCAAGCTGCCGGGCGTGAAGGGAGGAATGTGGAAAGGCGGCGTGCATCCATGGTAACCCCAGACAGGACATGACGATGTTGATGAAGCCCGTCAGCATCAAATCCCAGTGGAATGCTGTGCCTTTTAGCAACCTGTTGGCATTAGTACAAATACCTCTTACTGCCATGGGGCCCAAGTGATAAGACTATGTAGTGAAGGAACAGGGGCTTTTAGCGATCCCTTCCTTATTCATCACCTCCTGAACATAATCAAAAGAAAACACGGAGCTGGGTTATTGTCTTTGAGACTTCTACAATAAACATCAATTGGATGTGAAATCTGAACTTTAAATAAAAACTAGTATTTTTCAATTATTTTTTGACCATTGAGAGTCAAGTTGAAAAATAACCTGAGTTTTCCTTGAAAGGTATTCACAAAAAGTAATTTTAGTCTTACTTGTGTTCGGGTACATGCGTCAGCGAGATGACAATGTTTTGGTCTATGAAGATGAGCAATGCAAGGAGAAAGCCTAGGCCCACAGCACTTAGTGTGTTCATCCCTGTCAGCTTGTCAAATGGAGCGAAATGGAAGACCGGGCCATTGTGGACGTTGAATACTGGAACTGATGGGAACACAGAGCACTGACATACTCACTCGGTTCAGAGAAAATGCAATTCAATATCAATGTAATATTTAAATCTGTCGAGAGTCCATAGAAGAGCCATACTGATTAAAGATGGTAAACTGCAAAGACTATGTGAAAACCAAATTAATTTCCTTTTTTCTTTCAATGGAGAGTTTCTCAACAGTGAAGGGTGACGAGTGCCTGTGTTATGAATGAATGTCTTGCAGGTTTTAAATGAGCAATTTGGGCATTTAGAGGGTAAGCCCGAGACCAAATGCAACAACTCACGTTGTATATCCAGGAAAAGGTAGGAGCCGATGAAGGAGAATATCACCACAGAGATGGGTAATGCACAGTCAGACACCACCTCTCGGATTTTACCATTCAGATATGGACTGTGGAAAAGTAACAAAGATAAAATCTGAAAAATATCCTGCTTAAACATATTTTGTATGCGTTTTCCTTCCGAATCTTTAATCTTGTGTGAAATAGCTGAAGCATTTGGTTCCTGACATCACAAAACAAATCAGGAGGTTTTTTTAATTGCCCCGTGAGCAGTCCAGCTCGTCGACTCACCTCCTCTTGATGAGGTAGAGGGCATAACCCAGCCATAAAGTTCCCAGCATGAGCAGCAGGCAGAGAATGGGCCTTTCTCTTGAACACAGCACCAGAGAGCTTGGTAAGAACGCTGATGGATGTCCTTCTGCGTGGCCTGCAGGTGATCCAGTCAGGTTCCCACGCCAGAGCATTTGTGCTGTCTCATTCTCAGCTTTCTCTAAAATGTCCTTGATCTGGTTGAGCACCAACGTCTTGTTGGTCGTAGCGAGAGTAGGTTCGTGGTAGAAGTGTTCAAAAACTAGAAAGCAAGGAGGAAAGTACAAGTTATTGAGCACAAGGTTTCGACAAGAATCCAAATGGAATAGTAAACTGAGAGCCCTTCTTATGCACTGTAAGCGACATGAAACCAAATTGAGAACCAAACAAACAATCTGAAACAATTTCCCAGCACAGAGGCTATAAGTGACCATATCTCCTTATCCTTTCTCACATTATAATTCTCAGTACAGTTCCCGGCAGTGCCTCTGAGCTCGCCAAAGCTGTTTTTTCCTCAGTTTGTTTTCAGTTCAGTAGTGTCAAAACAGCCTCGAGCTAAGGGAGAAAAAAGGAAAAGCCTCGAAGAATCCAGTGCAGGCCAAACCTGCCCTCCTCTGTCTTCAAGTAGGCCCATGAGAACCAGATGTAAACACGAGTAGTGTGAAACACTACACTGTGTTAACATTATGAGCTTGTCAATTTCCCCGCGGTGCCTGCAGGGCCCTTGTTTGATGGCACGCTCACTTCTCTAAAGACTCTGTGATAGATACGGCATCAGCTTGGCTACATTAACCATGAAAGATGACAGGCGGCAAGTTTAAACATTTCCATTTCTTTTTGACAGCACACAGCCAAAGACGTGTGTGTGTGTGTGTGTGTGTGTGTGTGTGTGTGTGTGTGTGTGTGTGTGTGTGTGTGTGTGTGTGCAATCTGACCATAGCTTAACTTACTTTTGACAGTTCCTTTTACTGCGTCACCCACAAATGCAATAGAGATAAACAAGGCGATAACTTCTTCTGTTGAGCTGGGAAGACAGATGACACACACACACACACACGGGGAGAGCCTCTCTCATGACACATGTCAATTTACTCCTGGCTTGTTACATCTGGCCACTCTCTACAATATATTTGCACTTAAATTAACACTGGTGTACTGGTTGCTGCAAACACTGGTGCGTTTGCAACATCTCTGCCTGTGTCATTGTGTCAAAGGGCCCTGAAAACACAACTCAGGTGGCCTGCAGCAGGTGAAACTGCACCAAGTTCAAGTTCAAGAGATTATTTGTCACATACATCAGGTGACCATGCATGTTTTATCAACCTGACCCAAAAAATAACATTCAAGGCAAAATGAATAAAGCTGACAGCGCAGGACGGTACGTTCAAACAAAGTGGTTGTTTAGCGGAGAGGGAAAATGGGTCAAAACAGAAGAGTCCCTTTTGTTATCAGACATTTTGTTATTAGTGTTAAAAATACTGTGGTTGTGTCTGTCAGACTCTGGAAAGTGGGTTGTCTGCTCACCGTTTGAAGAGTTTCATTAGCAGGCTGACATTGAACAAACCACCAAGGATGAGGAACAAACTGTTCCATAAGCCGATGCAGGCGTAGAAGGCATCAAAGTCGAGGTCATAATCGTCACATATCCCCCTAATAACTTTAAACACACACACACACACACACACACACACACACACACACACACACACAATCAATCAGACAAATGGTGGGTTTTCATGTTAATAGCACTTCACAGCGGGGATCTCACATGAAGCAATATTGCTTATTGAAATGTTGGATTCGCCAATCTATATTCCAGAATGTGGGATATTAGCGTTATCGGAATGAACACAAAACAGCACGTACCACTTATGAAAATGGCGAGAGGGGCAGTAGTCAGCGGAATGACCAGTGGTGACCCAGCAAATAAAGCGTAAATCACTCCACCGATGCTCTGGCCAACGATCGTCTTCTGGACGTCTACAGCATCAGACAGGAAGCGTTTTAGCTCTCCAATTGCATCATACAGGGTTATGACCACATTCATTAGGTGACATTTGAAGCACAGGTCAAGCTCACCACCTCTGACTTGAGTCAATTTTTGAATTCATCATTGGACATTATTGTCAAATAGAGACACTGATTAGTGCCTTGTGTTGGGAGAACACTTCCCTCAAACCTCAGTAAAACTAACTTGCTGAGGTACTTTAATATACTTAAGGTCCATAATATTTTGCTTGTTATAATATTTTATGTGTATCTGTCTCTGTCAGGACTGTGTACCTATTTCCCCCCTTGTGCTTTCGTCGTTCAGTGAGCCAAAGGCAATGGCAGGCAGCAAAATAGCAATGTAGAGGAAGATGGCCGTGGTGGTGTACTTCAGTAGAGAGCGGTCTTTCCCAGTGATTCCTGGTCGGATGAATCGCAGTTTATTAGCAATATTACTTGTATATATGTGCTTATATATGGGCTATAACTGCAATTATCAGCAAATGACACAAAGAGTATTTTCACAAGTAATGAGTAATAAGCTTAAAGGATGGGTTTGCCAGTGTTGAAAGACATTTTATTAAGGCCTGCTTTGAAAAATGGCAAACCTAAAACTGTAACCTAAACTTTCTGTGAAAATGTTGTGTTCATCGACCCTGGTAACTATGAAGGCTGTAACATTGGCTGAATTTTATTTTTTTAATTACCGTCTGTGAAGTCTGATGGGTAGAGAGGAAGTCGCCGGCGGAGGTCGTCATACACCCCTTTACCAACTTTAAAGAAATCTGTGCACTGGGAAGAAAAATAGACATCTTAGTGGAGGCACCATGTTGGACCATAACTGGCACCACCTGCGGACAAAATAGTTTAGGTCCCACCCAGTCAATAGGCCTGAGACATCTTTTATTTGATCCACTCTCAACGAAACAGATACATGAGTATTAGTATAGTCATTGGTGTAAGCGATCATGGAACCAGTCAATCAAAAGCACTGATTGGGGGAAGCAATGATTTAATTGGCTTACCCTCTGTTAATCTACGTTCTGACCATATGATGTGTTTGCCTGTTAACCTCAAACTATTTTAAGTGATTCTGAACCTGTGAATACTCACATACTTTTCGTTGGTTGGTTTGATTAGACTTCTTTGGGATGTAAAGCCTTACAAAACACAGATATGTGCATTCTCCCCTTTCTTTTGGCAGTCGACAGGGAGTTCTATTCCTCTTCACTAAGTGCACGCAGTTTGTCTTGATTTAAAGGTGCAGTTTGCAGAATTTACAGAACGGACTTATCAGATATGGAATATAATATTCATAAGTATGTTTTATTAGTGTATAATCCCATTAAATTAAGAATCGTTGTGTTGGCATTACCTCAGAATGATCTGTTTTTATCTACATAGGAAGCGGGTAGCATACACGGAGACCGCCATGTTGCACCGCCATGTTTCTACAGTAGCCCAGAATGGACCAACATAACACTGGCTCTATTGAAAGCCTTTTGCCTTTTCACGAGTTTCGTGGCCACCGTCTCTTCCACCGAGGCTGTCATGTTGCACCGCCATGGGGATATATTCAGTAAGGTTATGATCTGCAACCTCACCGCTAGATGCCACTAAATTCTATACACTGCACCTTTAAATACTGAGCATAATAAATGCTTTAGCATCGTGTTAGGCGACATGCTTTCTGCTGCCAGGGGCCCATAATGGCAGACTTGGCAACCAGCCGCCTCTCTTTGATCAGGTGTCGTTCGTAGAGTGTGGAAACATAATCAGATAATCTGGCTCCACTTGCCGAGGTTGAAGTCAAAATGAGGGTGGTCTCCACATGTGGCATGAGCTCATTTGTCCAGCAGAGAATACACATTGGTTTTATAGCTGCGGTTGATTGAGCAGAATCTGCCATACGGATCATTCACCATTGTTGTCCATTGTTGTCCCTCTTCAGATTTTACGTGATAGGTTGAGTATTTGAAATTAGTGTTGTGCTACACCAGCGCTTCACAGAGGTCCTACTGTACCTCCAGTTGTTTCCCTTTACGTGGGTCTGTGGCATCAATTTCCTCAATTACGGGCTTTTCGTTGGCTATGGAGAGCTGCTGCCGCTGGTAGACCAGCTCCTGCTTGAACTCCTCCTGGGTCTTGGTCTCCAGAAGCTTTTGTCTGAAGGAGATGTCCGAGAACATGGTGGCGAACGTTCTTCCCAGTTCAACGGCTGTCTTTGTGCTTTTCTAGAAAACGAAGAATAACAGCAATGCCACCGCTTTGAAAAGACTCAATCCATGTAAAGGTAGCCAGGACCACCGTTGTGAACAGAGTAAAGGGATCTTACGGTTCTAGGGGGGGCGAGAATGAGGATCACGTAACGGGCCTCGCAGCAGTTTTCTCCCCAGTTCTGGGGTCTCTCCAGGCGGGCGACGCAAACGTGGCGACGCTGGAGGCTCTTTACATTGGAGCTAGATTGGATCGAAATATACAGAGATGAGATAAAACAAACACAAATAAGAGCACGTAAACCTAAGACCATTTGACTGCTTACAAGGGTACAAAATGTCTTGAAGAATGTAGTCGTATTTTGGGCTGCTGACAGACAAGTTCTGGCTTTTGTTTATGTTTAATGCATTTATTCATTTATCTATTTGTTGGACCTGAGGTAGTTCCATCTCTTCAACTGAGTGACTAAGATATTGATGTTGGGACTGGAAGTATAAGGAATATGTTAATTTGTTTTTTTCCCCCTGTATTATACTGTGTCTATAGTTTGTAAACATCCACACAAATGGATTTGCATGTTTAGCGTGGCAGCATGGCGGTGGTAGGTCACAACGAGAAGTGAGTCATTGCCTTAAAAGAATCTATGTATAAATAAATACTGAGCAGTGTAAAAAAAAAAAACATATTTTACAGCTTTCTAGATCTCTATGAAATTCTTGACTTACCTTATCAGTCAGCAAAATGTATTTTATCTGGCTGAAGGCTATAGAAACAAAAGGAAAGCAATAACCTATTTTATTTTATCAACATCCCTCATTTTACTTGAGAGGAACTCACAGAATACAAAGCCAGGATTGTTGGTATCGGATGCCAGTGGAAGCGGTTGTAACTCCTTGAATGGTTTCTGTCAGGAGATGGACTGTGGGAGCAAACAGACCAGGATGCAATGTAAAGAAAAATACTGGTCACAGTTTTCTCATTCTTATACATAATTTCTGTGAAATAACCAGAACAAATGTGTGAAATTGCAAAGTTGTTTATGATCTCAAATGCAAATCGCCCAGTAGCTACATTTAAAAATTATATTTATTACATGCTTATCAAGAATTTGTTAAAGCAATATGCAAATGATAGAATATTTTAGATAAGTTACAAGCAGAAAGTTGGACTAATTAACATGGTTTTGTTTGTTTGGCAGTGGTAACTTCTGTATCGCTCATGTTGTCTATTGTGTACGAGGCACATTGGAAATGACATTAAATTACATTCCATTTAATGTGCCATTGGTATAATTACTGGGTTATTTGCCACTTAGTTACAAAGAAGATTTTTTTCTCATTACTAATTAATAGAATGTTATTAAAGCGGTAATCAGATTATTTTACACAAATCAAATCAATGACTCTCTGATTTTGATATCCCAGTGGCATGTTAGAATATACTGCCAATTTAAGTTAAAACTTCAACTCAGCATAAGACTCATCCAGTAACTCTGCAATTAAAATTGTTGCATGGATGCCATTACATTGCATAATTATTTTTTTTCTCAGATAGTACATCCCAGTCATCATCAATAAGAATAGCTCTCTCTTACCATCTGTCTGTTTCCCTTCGGCGTCGGTGAACAGCCCGTCCATCACCCCGTCCACGTCGCAGCTCTCGTGTCCGTCTTCCACCAAATGTGTCAGCATGTTCCTCAAGACCTCATCCAATGTCGCGGCTTCTTCATCCAGAAGGATGCTGGCCTCAGCCAGGAAGCCATCCA
Organism: Zeus faber; assembly: GCF_960531495.2. Taxonomy (NCBI): domain Eukaryota; kingdom Metazoa; phylum Chordata; class Actinopteri; order Zeiformes; family Zeidae; genus Zeus; species Zeus faber. Next base: position 27,266,417 of record NC_137199.1, read on the forward strand.
GGTCCCTGTGAGCCCGGACTTCCTCTTGGAAGTTCACTGGCTTCACGTACTTTTAGGAGGCAAAGGAAACACAGAAACCCCATTAAACTGCCGATTGTTTGACAGCATCTACACCTTTCATAGTATAGTGTATTGCTATGTGTGCAGTTTGTACAGTTTTGTACATTATCCTGTTATCAGTTCCTCCTCCAGTTTTCTTTTTTATTACCTTTGTGTATCTTAATGAGATGAATGGGATCAACAAAGTACTAATCAAAGTACTTCCTCTAATCTAGTGTTGACTTCCCTGTAAAGGTCAAATAAAGAGACTGAAAATCACCAGAAGAACAAAAAACCTACTTTGCGGGTGGTGTTTAAAAGCCCATATCTTGGTCCATCAGGATCTACGATTGGAAAAGAAAAACAGTAAAAGTCATACTGTGAGAAACACGAAGCTTAAACTGGCCCCATCTGTGCCGTTGCTCCCTTGGAGTGTTCAATACTTCATGTGTCCTCAAATCCTCGTACCACATCATTCTGACGTCATTCTGTTTGCTCATTACAGAGTTTCAGCAGCTGTCCCCGTATGTTCTCCTTTGGCACGTTAAAGTACAAGGAGCAATAGTAGAAGACGATCCAAGGGAAGCGAGTTTACACAGGGTTGTGTTGGCCAAAAGGCACTATATCTGAGATGCTTGTATATAAAACAGCGACATGTCGTTTTAATTTCGGCATATTTATTGAGATTTTCAAAATTATTGGTGTCACTAGTTTGTCACTTGGCAGATAGAATGATAGAATCTGATAGAATTCATATATCTACTCACAGACACAAAACTGTGTGTGTGTGTGTGAGACAATATTGACAAAACAAAATATCCTAATATATTTTATGAATACCTCAATTTTGATAATTTGACGATACTTTGGCGATGCCTATTGGTGGGTTGATAATACACACTATGAATATTTGAGGAAGAACCACTAGTAATGTAGATATTAGAGGCATTGATTAGAGCAGTTTATTAAGTTGAAAAATTCCATTATTTTACCGTAATTCATCCTTAAAGACAACAAATTTTAACTACATCACAATATAAATCCTAGACCATCTCTATTGTAGTCACACTATCACAATCACAATGTATTATATTGATACTGTATATACACATACAGAACAGACCTGTGGAAGTCATGTTGAAGTCCGGGTCCTTGTCTTTTTCCGTCTTGCGCTCCTCCCGCTCCCCATCTCGCAGCTCTGTGGGATTTGAGCCACCGCCGAGGTAATAAAACCATCGATAAATCTTAATTGTGAATCATAACAGTTATGCGTCTCTGTCCGTGAAAGATTAAGATTTTACCCTCCATACACTGTCGGAGAAAAGCTGCTGGGGCGCGGGCACTTAGACAATTGACTTTAATGTGCCATTTAATGAATTCATTACAGAAGGCGATTTAGTGAATAATAGACGGTGACAAATGGGGTTAATTTTTCAGGGATAATCTGAACTGTTGCCCTTCCATAAGAAACAACAGATTCAATATAGCATCTGTGTAATAGACATAACGGCGCCGTATCCTGACAACCCACGCTGAGATAAAGGTGTTATCTGAAGGTTAAGGTGCCTGGCCGGCCACATTCAACAGTATCTACAATATGAGACTGGATGCCCAAAGCGGCAAAACAAATTGACGGAACGAGGGAGGGAGAAAGAACGACAGAGGGGGGATTGAGAGAGAAGGTATATAGCCCAATAAAAGCATCCATTTAAGCGAAAAAAACAAAACAAAACAGATCATAACTACTTTAGGCCCTCATAAATCCCGTCATGCAGGCAAGAGGAAGATGATGGATGCAGATGATGAATACAACAAAGCAGCTGAATTTTGAAAGTAGCTCAGCTGTTTTCTACCATGTTGAAATAATCCTTCATCCCATTATCGAGCAATAGATCACCCTCATCGTTATTTGGTCATTAATTAGCCTCTCAGCAGACCAGTGGAGCAACGTGTAAAACGAACCATTAGAACACAGGTCAACACTATGATTAAAAGCTCTAATGAGGGTCTAGTCACTGAGAAGCAACAAACATTTTCAAAAGCAAGACAATATATTTTTTAAAGGAGACCTGTAATGCTTTTCCATATTTTCTAACAAGCTGACGTCAACCCGTCAAGGATTTCTTTAAATGGTCATCTGCTCCATCAAATCCGATATGCGTTTCTCCAAACCAAACCAATTAAAATTGTGTGTTTTCTATTGTAGATGTATGTATTTATTTTATTTTATTGTTTTCCGACGTCTACATGAAAACAAAAAATCCCTGCGTCCCAGGGTCTGCCCGGACTGCCACCGGGTACGAACTCCCGGGAAAATGATCGATTTACGGCAGTGCGTCACGGGAAGTGCTTCACGGGAAGCGCTTCACCCACTGCCCAACCAGCAGCGGAGAATGGCGGACAGTGGAGCAACCCAAGTGGCAGTGGAAACTCTACCAGGAAAGAGAAAAAGAACCCCCTTGACTGAGGAGGCCATGAAGGCGAAGAGGGAGAAGAGTGATAGGTAAAACAAGAGTGACATTCTTTCTCCTGGATCAGTTAGTAACACAACCTGCCTACTTATTAACACTACCAGACGTTTCACTCTGCCTTTATCCTCGCACTGAGATCGGGGTTTCTAGTCCAAACTGGGCTTCTCACAATAAGAAGAAATCAAGCAAGAAGCAGTTGCTTTGGAGAGTAGCCAGGCTGCTAGCGGTAGCGTTAACCATGTTGCTAACGCTAGCTACACTAGGTAATGCTAGCAGACAGAAACAAAGAAATGATCCATTGTCCGTTTGATTATCCTAACATAAAACACATTTTCCTGCAGTGCATTACTTTATGGAGCTACGCTCTGATGAAATCGTAAAGCTCCCCCGTTGTCGACAGCGTAATAATTATACCACTTGTAAGTAATAATAATTGATAATACAATTGGAAACGCTAGGGGGGAGTTGAAAAGTTGCCCATTGCCCCTTTAAAGGACTAAAAATCATTCATTTGAATATTAGTAGCCGTACCTAAAATTGGCTTACTTTGTGCGTGGGTTGTCCTACACAAGCCTGACATCTTTACACTCTCTGATACATGGCTCAACAGTAATATCGCAGATAATGAAATAACATCCTAAACAGATCTGGCAGGTGCTCCGGGGGTGGAGGTGTGGCTCTATATGTTTCCTCTGATCTCATATCTGAGTTAATCATACCCACAGTTGAGCCTCAGTCAAACTACATTTTGGTTGTGTTTTTGTTAAAGTAATTTTTCTTGCAAATAAATGTTTAACTATATGTAGCATATATAGAGAGCCCTCTTCGCCTGCAGAGTCCTTTAACTGCCTGGTCACCACCGTCAATTCCATTTCCTGTAGAAATGAATCATCTTACTAGGAATGTTCAACAAAAAGTGATTAGATAAGTTTTCCGAAAAAGGAAAATATGTAGTCAAACCCCTAGAACTCCATCTCTGGTTGACTTGTTTGAATCTTAAGGGCGGGTGTTATGTCTGATTGCTTCAGTGATCACTCCATCGCGTATGGAAAATCAAACTACTTAAATTGCCACCGAAACTAATCAAAATTTGACAACACAAGAACTGTAATTTGGATGTATTTATTAATGACTTGATCCCTATAAACTGGGACAGATCCCAAATAATACCCAAAGTACAGGATGCCTGGGATTTTCTCTACACTGAGTTCATTGATGTTGTGGACAAACATGCTCCTTCGAAAACTGTGAAGGTCAAGGGTGAACATCTTCCTCGGATCAGCCCCGGACATATAAGTCTCTTTAGGCAGAGGGACTAAACATGGTCACCATTTCGTCAGACAAGGGATAATGCTGATCGGGAAGTATATAGGCAGCTGCAAAATATGATCAAGACGAAATCCCATAATGCAAAGTCTAACTACTATAAAGAATGTCTTACTTAGGATTTTAGGAACTCTAAGCAATTCTGGAACAAAATCAAAACCATTAATACATCAATTAAACACTCCATTAATCAAACAAGACTTGCCAATTGAATACTGCTGACTTTTTATCGATTGCTTGGCCATTCAATCAGCATTTCTCCTTTGTTCTATCTTATTACCCGATTCCTACCTGACTACTGGCTATCTTAGTAATGTTTCACCTTGCTGCAGTTCTTTTTCTTTTAGGAAAGTTTTACAAACTGAAGTTCAAAATACCATTGATTTCAAAGTGAACAGTGGTGCTGGACATGATCGTTTAGAAAACAGGTTTATCATACTAGCGTCACATATTCTACTGCATTCTTCACATTATATTCAACATATTCTTCACATATCCACTTGCCGACCTTTCTTTGTCTACGTGTGAGTTACCAGCTATCTGGAAATACGCAAGCATTACTCCACTCCATAAAGGTGGCGAACAATTTTAACAATCATGATAACTCTATATCCATCTTCTGTTCTATAGCTAAAGTCTTCAAAAAATACATTCATATCTTATCTTACCATTTCAATGTGGTTTTAGGCCTAACTACTCCACAACTACTGCCCTACTTAAATTCACCAATGATGTGTTCTCTGCTGCAGATAATTGTGAACGCACAGGTGAAATATTTATTGATTTAAGTAAAGCTTTTGATTTTGTTGATCGCTATCTGCCAAATAAACTCCATTCTATCGGGCTTTCTAAAAAATTTACTTCTGTGGTTCAATTAAATTCAATTCATCACTCTTGATCTTACATGGGAGTAAATCTGATCTGTTGACTCAACAAAGAGGTGTGCTTCAAGGTTCAACATTGGGACCACTTCTTGTTCTCTTTTTATGTAAACAATTTACCTCAACTTTCAATAAATGATGCTCAACTTCATGCTGATGATGCTGTTATATACTGTACACATCCAAACCTGGTCGGCCACAAATCCAAGCTTCTTCAGTCTGATTCAAAGATCTTACAAGACTGACTTTCACATAATACATTTCTGCTCAACAAAAATAAGTCCTACATTATGATCTTTGCTACCAGACAAAAACTTAAATCCAAAGCACTGACTCTTTTGCATGAAGTTGATAATATTTATGTCTTGGAATGGCTTGATTCTCAACTATCATCTAAATCTCACATAGACCATGTCTTACGTAAGGTCAACTTTGGAATCAGTGTTTTTCATCCATCTCGAAACTGCTTAACATGCAGTGTTCGTGAGAAACTTGCCTCTCAACTTATACTTCTTCTTATACCTCAACTTCTTATACTACTTATTGTGATGTAGTCTGTCAAAAGGCAACAAAGTCAGACCTTGTTCCGCTTAACACAGCGTATAATACTCTACGCATATTTGTCCTTGGATGTCTTTTTCTCACTTATCACTGTGCAATGTATGATGCGCTTAAATGTCCATCCCTAAGTGTAAGAAGACACATTCACTGTCGTCAACTTATATTTAAATGTGTTCATATCAATGATGCTCCCTATTTACAACAGTATCTTGTACCTTTTACTTCAAATGATCAAATTCGGCACTCAGTTTAGCTCTATTTCTCTGTCCCTTTTGCTCAGAAAACATTTGGCAAAGGAGCCTTTATGTTTAAAGCCTGAGCAGATTGCAATAATTTACCTGTTGATATTAGATCCCTTTCATCATTTTGCATGTTTAAGCTTGGACTGTCTTCTTACTTTGCAATGGACTGCTCTTGTCATCAATGAAGGTTACTGTATAGTACTGTTTATACCTGATGATTATACCCCACTGTATTTGATGATCTACTCACACTCACATCTGTTCTGTAATTGGGAACTCTTACCACCTTGTGGGTGTAATGTTTTCAATATGTTCATTCATTAATGTATGTGTTTTGTCTTTATTTTTGTTTGTTTGTAGTTGTTGTTTTTTAAGTTAGTCTGTCACTCCTTTGTTGCGTGTAGTTTTTGTGATATATGTTGGGACCTCGAAAATGAGATGGTACATCTCAAGGATTTTATTCTAATAAATTCATTTGAAATTAAGAAGCATGAAAAAACTACTCACCCATCTCTTGGAAACCATATCCATTTTTGGATCTTCCTGTTGACGACGCCTCTTTGGAGAAGAAGAAAAAAAGTTGTCATACTTTTTGTGTGGGGGGAAAAAAAGGGATGTTAATGTTCTGAATTCATTTGAATTCAAACCAGTAAACCACTCACTCACACCTAATAAGTATTAAATTACTTGTTTTGCCCTTGATCAGTTGCTTGTTCTGTGCATGCGCTTATACTGTATAGGTGATAATAGAGAAGAGAATATCATTCACTTTTAAGTAACAATGAAAAAATAAACAAAATGACGCACAGTGACAAATACTAACAAAGTCAAAAATGCTTTGTGGTTAGCTAATATGGTTGTTGGGACAATGAATAAGTGACGTACTCATAATAACTCGACTTCACTGGACGAGTACAAGTCCAGCCCTAAGCCCTATGCAGTAGTTAATTTTTCTTAAATTACGTCCGCAAAGTAGATAATAAATAGATCTGCCTGCAACAGCTACTGTATCACCCAGTGAAGCCACTGCAAATATTCAGATATCAGCTCATCTTAATTCAGTCGGCAATAATTTCCTTTTAGATAGATGGTAATAGAGCCAGTCATTGCTGGTTCTCAAAAAGTTTGAAGTTACCTTCAAATTCCATCACTATGTTTGCCACTTTAAAATATAGATGATAGAGGGAAAGACGAGGGATTCACAGCACAGAGTCTTGTCTCTGTGTAGTGGGAACCTGAAATGCAATCCCTTGAATCTTCAAAGGAAAAAAAAAAAAGATGTTGTGAATGATGCTCGGTTACAGTGAAATCCTTCTCCAGCTGCGTCCAATATTTGTGCATGCGGCTCGGTGTCTCGGGGCGTCTATTGGGACTCCCCTCCAGCTGCCGGGGTGAATGTGGGGTATGGCGATATCTCACAGAAGATTAAAAAACACACATTCCCACACCTCCTTTACTTCACAGGATTCTGCTGAAGTGTGTGTGTGTGTGTGTGTGTGTGTGGGTGTGGGTGCTGGTGGGTTATATAACAACAGTTGTGTGTGGGAAGACGCATCTATTCATCTTCTTTACCTTTGCCTTATTCTTAAAGGAACAATTATCAAAGTTCATCATATATACAAGTATGAGTGTATATAAGTACGGGTCATTTGCAGCCAGCTGGCATTATCGGCAAAATAACAAAACAAAACAACAAAACAATTTTGCCAATAATGAGCAGCTGGATTTACGCCATCCTCCTCATTACACAGCTACTTACCAAATAAATTAATACACTGTTACAGAATATTGTTTTGAAATTATGTAAAAACTAGTATGCATTGTTTAACATCGACGAAAAACCATCGACAACAAACTATTAACCTGAAAAAATAGCTATTCACCCTACAAACCTATTTACCGTTCTATAAATAATCAATGGGACATTGACATTTATCGTGAAAGGACACGTTGGGGATTGTGATATTGATGTCCGCATGAAGTCTTTCATTGCAATTTCTATGTCGAGCATGTATGCGCTCCAAAAACAGGGGATCATTTGTGGCTTTGAGCTTTTCCACTCCAAAATAACAGACAGATATTGAACCTGTATCCTTTGCCAAAGTTGCCCTAGCGTGAAAACCACCCACCGTTAGTGAAAACCACCCACCTCACAAAATCCCAGTTTAAACCCTCGTTAGCCTGTGTCCTGCTGTGCGGCATGGCTGTGACACTAAAAGGCCGATCTATTTAAACTGAGTTCACGCTAGCTGCTGCTGCTGCTGCTGCTGCTGCTGCTGCTGCTGCTGCTGCTGCTGCTGCTGCTGCTGCTGCTGCTGCTGCTGCTGCTGCTGCTGCTGCTGCTGCTATAATTTTTGCTTTTGCTCCATCCAACCCCAGCATCCACCTTCTGGCTCTGCTCCACCATCATTCCCTGCGTTGTCGGTAATTAATCACTCCTCTGTCTTGGGGGAGGAATGAGAATCAGAGCCATCGGTGCCAAAATCATGTGTATCTGAAATTTTAACTCTGAATTCTCTATTAATCCATAATTTATCTATCGTTCTGATATTCTGACCAATTCAGTTCTGACTTGTTTAATTTTGGGATGTAATCCTCCTCATCTCATCTCACCTATCCATTCCATTTGCTGCTAGAATGTCCAAATTTCCTCTGAAGGAAGTTCTATCTCAAGTCTTTGATGAAATTCTTGATTAATAGGATGAGTTTGCGTGTCTGAAATAGTATGTCCTTATGATTTTTATCATTTCTTGGTGACTTTTACTTCGACGGACTAGGGTTAAAACCACTTTGGGGTCTTTTTCATCTAAAACTTGCTGAAAGAGGATCATTGATTTTGGCTGCCACCCATTATTTTCAGTAATGATGTGCAAGAAGCCCAGCATGTTTCTTCCACTAATACAGACCACGAGATGGTCTGTCATGCTCATTATTTTAGAGCGTCCCTCCCCCAAAATGTTCTCCCCGTGGATGACCCCTTTGGATAAGCTGCTGAAGGACGGTCTTACATTCAGTGTCTGTTGTGCTGTCTGGTAGAAAATACTAAACAAAAAACAGAACTAATAATTCAAGGCCCAAGCCTTCAGCATTGCAGCATTGCAACAGACATCAAAACCAGTTCCCAAAATAGACGGTTTCCTGACCTCCGACCCCTGTTTGAGAACCGTTGCAAAACGTGTTTCTAATTAAACCTTTAATCTTATTTGAGAAAAAGGATGAAAGTGATTTAATGTTGAAAATATGATGATGTACAAATGAAGATATCTTGTGTTGTCAAGTAATCCAATGCAATTGGTATTATTGTTCAAAGTATACTAAGCTGCCTTGCAATGGATGTGATAAATTAGATTCAAAAGAGATTTACCGACCACAAATAGCGACGCCAGTCTATGAAATTCACCAGGGCTGCCTTTCACTCCCCGCGTGTCCCTGATCAGTGCATTCTTTGCATTGTAGGTGGCGGACCCCGGACCGCCACTATGGAAACAGCATATACAGGAGCACATGCACGGTGCAAATAGATAGAATGGCTGTGTCTTAATGTGGTGGTAGTCTATTGTTCTAACTGGTAATATGTGGTTGTTTTGTTTTGTTTTTTTAACAAAAAATCTCACAGATTCCAACTTTAATGGGTGAAAGGCCTGGGCCGTATCTGTTGTTTGTCACAGGGTGTCCTTGTGGCTGGAGCAAACAGACAGGCAGACGACAGACAGACCTTCAAGGGTGAGAAAGTGTTGGGGATTCTTTCACGTACTTTGTGATCTTCATGCCACAAGGCCAAGCTGTTTTCCAGGGACACGGTTCTGTTTTAAAAGTTACCAAGGTGCTTTAAAAAAAAAAAAAAAAAGAACGGCATCTTGGCCGTCCTTAAATCGACTCCCACACCATTAAGCACGCACACACACACACACACACACACACACACACACACACACACACACACACACACACACACACACACACACACACACACACACACACACACACAC
>NC_137199.1:27278425-27335925 GCF_960531495.2 Zeus faber
TGCTTCGTAACTGTACTTAAGTAAATGTTTCAAGTTGCTATAGGAACTGGAATATATTCTGTTTTTAGAGGCTTTTGATCTTTACCCGCACTTTTTTTTTTTTTTTTAACTTTTATTTCATTTCAAAACGTCTAAACGTTATGCTCTTTGCACGACTCTGTACATTTCTAACACAGTCACCATCCTTTAGTAAAAAAAAAAAAAAAAGTAAATAGAATAATCTGGATTTACATGGAAAAGGGAGTAGTTACTTTATGCTGCAATATAGGCTCTGTTATATTAGGGAACTGGAGATAAGATATAAGTACATTTACTTCACAGCTAAGTAGAGTTTAGTAGTCATTTTGTGTCAGGGTATTTAAGTATCTTATTTCTTGCTCCAAAATGTGTTTTGTTGTTGAGCCTTCGGCTTTCTCATAACTCCCAGTGACATCTGTAAAGCTCAGAAACAATCTCGTACTTTGCTGAAGAATTTAAAAAAGGTTTGTTTTTTTTGTTGTTTTTTTATGAACAAATGCACTATTTAAAAAGGAAAACCTCCTGACTTTATCCACTGTGACTGTCATCCACTCGGCAAGGTCAAGCCACTCCACTTAATTTCACTATTACCCTCACCAGATCTAAAGCGTCCCCTACAAACCCACAGACACGGATGGATTTGAAATCAATTTAAAATTGTTGGAAAAAAACCTCCTTTGTATTAATGCTGCGTCCTGTGTCGTCTTAAGGACACTGCCATCATCTGGATGCGAGGCTGCTAAGTCACCCTGGAGGCGCCTTGGCTGAGAAACGAAGCGACGATGTGACCGACCTGCGCGTCTCAAGGCCAGAGCCCAAAACTGAAAAGGATTCCAGCGCCCAGGGCAGCGAGGCTTGTCCTGCATGTTCAGGATCCAAGGAAATGATGGAAGCGCTATATTAGAGCAGGAGGGACTTTCACCTTTATGGCAGAGATTCTTCCTTTCTGCCGTGAATATACAAAGATTATAGCATCCATTTAACAAAAAAAATTGGGAGATTGTTGCCACGGCAAAGGGCCTTAATTATATAGAACTGATAGAGACAAGATGAATAAACTGAAATTCAATAAAATCAATAAACTGTTGCTTATTATGGCTGAGGTGTAAATAATGAGAGGAATACTTTTACTTATCAGGCAAAATGTTGTTGCCGTGTCTGGCTGCATACAGATAAACTACATTTATATGGGGAGTGAAACCAAACCAGAAAAACCAAACTAAATAACTGCGCTCCAAAGGCAAAATGAGGCTGTGTGATGCGAGAAGATGGAGTGTTTGCATCCTGTAACTCCTCAGCTACCTGACTTTGTTGTCTTTCTGGCTGTTATGAGGCCCGTTAAACTGTCTCAGTCTAATTTCAATCAAAGCCAGTTTCTCTGCTCTCCGCGGGCTCTCTCTCCGTCGGTTGTAATTTCATACGGGCCGAGGCAGCTTGGGTGTTGATGGGTGAAGTGTGCGCGAAACAAAAATAAAGTCTTGAGATAGAGAGAAATACATCTTGATCATGGCGCTGAGAGACTTGCATTGCATAAAGTAGCAGCTTTCTCACTCATCAGTATTTGGCCTCAGGCTTAAATCTAAAAAAAATTAAATCAAATAAATAACTTGACATGTCACTGCTGAGCTATTCCCTTATTTACCACTAGATGGAAGCAAAGTGTGTCAGCAGAGTCCTGAGTCAGGGCTCAGTGTGTTTCAAGATTCAAGAGGTTTATTTGTCACAAAGGTAAATGAATCATATAATAATAATAATAATAGATAAATAAAAAGGTAAATGAATCATATAATAATAATAATAGATAAATAAAAAGGTAAATGAATCATATAATAATAATAATAATAATAATAGATAAATAAAAAGGTAAATGAATCATATAATAATAATAATAATAATAGATAAATAAAAAGGTAAATGAATCATATAATAATAATAATAGATAAATAAAAAGGTATATGAATTATATAATAATAATAATAATAATAATAATAATGGTAATAATAAATAAATAAAAAGGTATATGAATTATTTATTAATAATAATAATAATAATAATAATAATAATAATAAATAAAAAGGTATATGAATAACTGTTACATTTCAAAGGTAAATTATTTTGTATCTCCATTTAATCTATATAACATATGGTATTTTATATTAATTTCTGATTCAGACTTTAAGATAATTAGGATATTGATCATTTCCCATTAAAATTCTCAAATTTCATGTGGCATATGGCTTGTTTGACTGTAGATGTTAATGCTGCTCTAACAAGGGGTTCCCAAACTGGGATCTGTTGGCTTAAGTGAAATTTTAAGCTACAACAACAGTTTATTTTAGTATATACAACAGTTTTAAGCCACAGCCTGGTCTTTCAGGGAGAGGTTGCCACAAAGGCGTTTGAGACCCCATGCTCTGCACTATGAGGTGAAATGCAGATAAAATTATGCAAGGAACAAGAACCACACTCACTGGGAGATGAGCTTTATTTGAACAGAGCGCTACCCTGTGGATTATATATAAAACTACCACTCCTGGTGTTGAAACTGATCTATTAAATAGAGGTTAAAATAGAAAGGTTGCCTGTACTCTGGACATATCTGAAATCCATACCGATGTAGCGAGCCAGAGAGCCTTGTGTTTTTTTACCGACATGCTGTGGGATCAATTCCGGATACAACTAATAAAATAATGAAACACCACGGCATGGGGAGTTGAGGCGTATGTGAGGTATCTCAAGAGAAATTAAACTTTGCATCATAAATCAATGGGCTGTGGTGAAGGAGTTCATTGCACAAACACAGTGTTCTTGTCTTTGTAGCCTGTGAAACATTAATCCAACTACTAGAACACACCTGTGGGCCACGGAGGGGAAATGGGAAATGGACAGAAAGACATATTGCTGGTTATGAAATCAACCAATCGCAATACATCCAAAATACAAGGGCGATGGTATGGTATCTTAATATAAGGGGGCTCAGATATGGATTCCTCTTATTGTAGCTACTAATATTAATACAATATAATAGCTGTTTATATATAATGTAATATATTACTGAGCAGTACAAATATGTAACTGTGTGCATGGTGGTGCTTAGACAAAGCTAATTTGCAGTCAACCATTAAATGTGGATCATGTGCAGACTACCTACATGAAAATTTACCTTACCAAGAGCTAAGAGCTGCAAATTAATCTGGGAATCATAATTGCTCTCATGGAAAGGACTGTGGATGTGGTCTCACTTCATAGTGGGTATTGATTATTCTACTTTCAACTTTGCCTCGGGATTGAACGTTTGCGTTATATTAATATAATATATTTTTTCAGTGCAGGCTGTTCAGTATTTTACCAATTCTTTCAACTGGGGTTTGAAAATAAAATATAAAAAAAAAAATCCATAATGCTTACCCTAAAAATGTGTAAATTCCATTGCAACACATGGCAACACTAACTAAAACGGCCACTTATCAAGTTAACAGTTTGACCGTTTATCTCCACAGGTCCCCAGCCGGTGCATCTTTAGTTGGAGGTCATATTCAACACAGTATAAGTGAATAAGAAGGGGAAACATATTAACCCGAGTCCGGGATCCAGATACAGGCCTCGAGTTATTATGTTTTCCCTTAGGGGTAAATCTAGCGGTGTGGTTGTTATAGAAACAAAAGAAAAAACATGGCAGACTAGAATCTATTTGTAGAACTTGTCTGTAGTTCATGACTTCCACCGTACCTTCAGCAAAACGTTTCGCCGTGACTCCGGACTTTTCTTGAGCCTCCTTCTCGGCCTTCATCTGACCAGGGTTGGGTTTTCTCTTCGTTCGCTCGGCACAAAAGTCAAAAAGGTCCAAACGTGCAGCTCGGGCGTAGCGGAAACCTCAGAAAGCAGGCAAGGTGGTGGAATGGAGACGCTCATGAGGCTCTGTGTGCGCGGAGCGGCGTGAGTGACCCTGCAGGCGGAACAGCAGAGCGCAGAGGGGACGGGGTCCCTGCAAATGAGTAACACCTTGATGTCCCCTCTGCCAATCAGGACCAGGCTCACCTCGAGTGTGCAGAACACTAGGAGGAAGTGTTGGGGGGTGGGGGTTGATGTACCTGCAGCCAGGGCTGGCTCAAGCCTTCGTGGGGCCCGGAGCAGAATTTGATGCGGGGACAGTGGCGTCAGCGGGGATGGGGGGTGGCAGAGCAGCAGCTTTATGAGCCACTTCAGCGTCTTTATCTTCCCTTCTCCACACATGGCCCACTCCACGGACTCACCAGGCCTCAACCACTACTCTCCACTATTCCTTGGCGTCCTTGAACCCTGAGCGTCGCTCTAGTCTAACCCTGTTTAGCTGGATGATGTGCCTGCTTTTGTGATGCACTGAGGACAAAGTGGTCAGTTACAGACAAGGGCATACATAACTTAGGCCAGGGGTCCTCAACCTTTACTGGCCCAAAATGGTGTCCCAAAATTCTCGCCGCAAGAGAATTTGACCATTCTCTTTTAAGATCCCTTTATTATTATTTCGGAGCCAGCATCACTCCTTTGATGGTTCACAATTCAGATTTAAGACAATAAGCAACAGGTTGAGGCTGAATTGACGGTTGCTTACTGTACTGACATTACTATTCAAAGTACAGATATTCCACATTACGTGACTTCAAATGGATTACATAGAAATTATGATATGTTTCAAACCTATTTAACTAACATTAATCAAAAATAAATTAATCAATCAAAAATCCATTTATCAATCCTAGAAATGTCCTGCGACCGCATGTGCATATCAATTGACCCCACATGGGGCCACCACCCCAAGGTTTGGAATCTCTGCATGAAACATTGTTGCAGGGCAGAATGGGTTGGCCATTAATCACAGTTTCCGTGACACATATAAACAAACTACTGCTGCACATTTAAACTTTCCTCTCCTCCTCCCCCTTCCCTCACTGTTCCATCCATTGAACATTAGTGGAAAGTGATACCATTACTTTCCATCTGCTGCGTTGTACTATTGTAGGCGTTTCTCCTCCCGACTGCAAGAAATACACCACATTCAGCTCTGGTGAGTGCGTTGAAATGACAAAGATGGCAGAGATAACAGGGTGTAGCGCAGGACAGAGGAGTAGATATTCATACAAGCAGAGACAACAATACGACTTTAACGACTGATGGCATCTAATTTAGGCTCACATGTACAGTAATTGCTATAAATCTGATGCTGAAAATTTGATTGTGCACATGATTTCAAAAATATAGAGGGTAAGACACAAAATATACCACTGCTCTACAGTAGGAAATATAGTAAATCCACATGACAATAGTAGATAATCTGCACGTATTTAGGAATGATGTTATTTCTCCTCATATTGTTTCATAAAAAGATATACTGTATGTATATTCATAAAAATCCATTGTTGTGGGTTTATATTATTTATTCATTTATATTGATCTATTTTTATCTATTTATCCATCTATCTATTTGCTAATTGTTTGTTTGTTTATTATATTTTTTTATTTCTATATGTTTTTCTTAGTTTTCTTATATTGCATCATCTTTCACAAATGTATAATATATTACAATTTGTCTGCAACACCGAATATTGGAAAGTAAGTATTAAGGACGCACCTCTTATTCGAAATGTTTGAGGCAGTCGGAAAGAAAAGGTGATGATATATTTGAAGGCTGCTCATCTTTAGCTTCCAAACCCTTCTTGCATCCTGCATATGACGGAGCACTCCCGTTACATCACAGAAAATCATCTACCTCCGAGTGGAATCTGTCACTTATTGTGTCGACGTGATCAGACAAACATTACATGGGAGGGAGGGAGAGAGAGAGAAGGCAAAAATAAAGTCATTTAGCAGGGGCATCAAATACCACTTCCTCATCTTTCTTTAAGTCGTGGTTGATACGCACGGACACACACACACACACACACATAAGCGCCAGGCGCCGCGCTTTTGACAGCCCTGCGCAAGGATTCACAGTGTAAAAAAAACATATTGACATCCATCACAAAAGTTGCTTACACCTGTGTCTCACATTTCTCCCCAATTTGGTTTTAACCCTCTCTCGCCTCGTAACATGCCAGGTTCCATTCCACATAATCTCTGCACGGATCAGTTTAACGGAACATTATCATGAAAAGCTCTTCGGGCGAGCTGTTGCACTTCAGATTACAACACAGTTCTCTTCACACTTTATGACCCAAGTCCCTTTAATGAATAACTACCAGCAATTCCAAATTAATGGCAGCGCTACTAAAAACGCCAAAGTGACCGGAGAGTAAACTTGGTAAACACACAGAATAACATGCTTTCAAAGGAAGAACCATAATGCAAATGAGTCCAACTATAAAGGTCTCGTAAGGAGACCAAAAACCCTTTGGCACCATGACGACCAGCATTTGCATTGACCCAAACCAGGACCTCTGTGTTTCAGAAGTAGGTCGATTTAGAGAAGTCCCAGGGGCCCGAAGGAGCCCAAAGCCCGACACGGTTCTCTTCATAACGCGGAAAAAGTGTCCTGTTTAAAATAGGGGGCGGGGGGATTTCCTGCAACCACTATGCTCTCTAGACAGCGCAACCCTCCTGTCTTTAAAACAACCGTCCATGTTTGCCTGTAGACCAGAACTTCTCATTGTAATAACTCACTGTGTTGTCTGTGGAAACAGAGCTGCACTCTCAGTGACGGGCGTCCGTTTGGTGCCGTGTCGGGAACATCATTTATTTGTTGAGTTTTTTCCCCTGGATAATATTTTCAGTAAGTTACATTTCCATGAAATAAGAATAACGTTGTGTTATTTCTGTGAGTAATTACCATTGCACGGCTTCTATTTTTCCAACAACTCAGAAACACAGACGACTGGGTTTCCGACACACAGTTTATTGTAGAGCGTGGGCTAGCTGGAATAAGCCCAGAAGACATGACAAGGGCTCCTCTCCTGAGTGTGTGTGGGGATGGAGGTTTTACCTGTTGCTCGTTAGGCCAAGCGACGAGCAACAGGTATGCAGCCACTCTGATCCTGAGCCCCAATTATCTAGACCCGGGACAGGTGTAGCTGCTCAAACCACACCATCCCCACACCACAGTGTCATCATTGTCTGACACGACATCAAACGGTCACCTGTCCATCACTGAGAGTTAAGCTCTATTTCCACAGACAACACGCTGAGTTATAACAATGAAAAGTTCTGGTTTACAGGCAAACATGGATTAAATCTACTCACGCTGCATTTTACAAAACATGTAACATGAACAGCCAATCACACAGAGCAGAGAAACAACCATATGACACGAACAGCCAATGGTACAGCAGAGAAACAACCATATGACAGGAACACCCAATCGTACAGCAGGAGCACCAAAGCCTCCTCCATCCTCTCCCCGGCTGCGGTGCTCCACGGCCAGCAGCGCGCAGCAGGGATGAGGCCTCCCGGAGCCGACTTGGCGGATCTTCCTCAAACACCAATTTGAACTCCAACTTGCCCTCCTCCCAACCCGAGCCCGGCACGGCCCCCATCCTCGCCATTTTCGGTGAGGTCTGGTCTGACACGGTAGAAGAGAGCCCCACGGTCCACTCCCAACATCCGCACATGTAATCACAGAGCGCAGATTCAGGAAGCTCGGAAACCTGTAATATGCACCTTACATGACTAAACTGGACCCTGTGTATTGCTGCCTGCAGCTATATTTATTATTATTATTATTTTTATTATTATAATTATAATAATTATTATTATTATTATTATTATTATTATTATTATTATTATTGCATGCCCTCAAAATGTAAGACTCTCTAAGACATTTTAATGGGGCAGTTTAACACTATGTAAGGACAACTTTACAAGAAAGAAGAAGAATGAAAAATATATTAGGCATATTAGAACTTCAGGAGGATCAGGTCGCGTCCAGGTTACTTCTGTCAATGATTCAGTTTTGTTTATGCAAATTGTAAATCCTTTATCTTGTCAACGCCTCTTCATAGACAACATTGCTGAGAATGCGTCGCCTCTTCTTTGTCTCTTCATCTTTCGCAAGAATGAGAAGCCTGCTTGATCTGCCAACCCTGCGGGCCGCCACTCTTTGTTACTCGGTCGCCGAATTTGACACTGCACGTCATTTAGGTCCCCAGCAATACACTCGCCAAGTTGGAAGTAGATCGGATGAACGGTTGTCGAGCTAATCGAAAGACAGACAGACAGGCAGACAGACAGACAGACAGAAATTCCTTGTTTTATAAGGTTAAGATAGATACATGCTGTAGTTGGATTAGATAAAGAGGAAGCCGATTGTGACTCGGATACACTATGGATCCAGCTTTGTTGTTGCATTGGAAACCTCTCCTTTTATCACTTAATTGTACTTCTTTTAAGTTTAATTGTAAAAATGCAGAATTTTTGGAAAGTGATACCTTTCAAATTGTAAAAAAAGACTGCAGAGATTTTTATCTGAAATTAATTTGAATAGCACATTAGCACTTTTTGGCGATAGTGGCGCCGCCCGTAGCGGTCGCCTGCGCCGGCGCTCCGGTTACTTTCATTACATTTCACTGCATATATGTATGGAAGTATGTATATGTATGTGACAAATAAAAAATCTTGAAAAAAATCTTGAATCTTGAACATTATTGCACACAGCATACTGTGTGTGTAGCTGCAATAAACACAATTGTAGAACCTGTTGCTTGATTTAGCAAACATACATTTAGACTCCTGTGCAGTCTCTATAGGCATCGTTGTCCTCACGTAAACAAACTTTTGACAAACTTTCTCAGACAACACAGCCGAACGTTGTCAGAAGGTCTGCTGCACAAACAATAACTCAGTCTCTGCCTGTGAAATTAAGATGAACTGATCACTCAGTTTAGTTTGACAAGCCATGCATTTTCTATCTAACCATTTGGCAGTTGCCTTCTCGCAAATAAAAACACAGTTTGGGTCGAAGTCATTAGACGTGAATCTTATGGTTTGACTTACCTTGTGTTTTGCAACATCGCACACAGAGTCCTTCCAGGTGTTTGATTGAAGAACAGGCTTCCTGTCCCATATGGCTCATAATGACCAGAGATGCTGGATTCATTAATGTCCTAACGTGTGGTTGTGCTGGTTCTGCTCTGCAGAGTGTGATATGAATGGCTGCTTCTGCTGAACTCGCAAGCTGTGTTCTCCAGAGGAAGAAATTAAGTTGTTCCAGTGTCTGCCTGCAAATGTGCCAGCAAGGGATTCTTCTTTTTCCAAAGTTAAAAACAATATATTAGCGGTTATCATTTATTTATTCCCCCCCCCACCCCCCCCCCCCCCTTTTTTATTATTTTTTTTTTTTTTTTACATAATATCTTGGAACCTATCTTATGTGTTTTTATTTTTAAGTGGTAATACATGAAATTATTCTCGGAACCAAAAGTCCCGTATTTGATACTTTATTTAGCTGCCACTTTCTCAGAAATTGACATTCAATGTATTTGTGTTATACATGTGCTC
This sequence comes from Zeus faber, assembly GCF_960531495.2. NCBI lineage: Eukaryota > Metazoa > Chordata > Actinopteri > Zeiformes > Zeidae > Zeus > Zeus faber. The sequence goes on from NC_137199.1 coordinate 27,287,909, forward strand.
CTCTATACACTATTTCCCATTATTGGTGGTGGGGTCCCCCACACAGTTGATAGACCAGTGTAGCTAGTTGTGATCAGTAAACTGTCTATATGTATTCACAAAAAAGAACAGCACCCTCAGATGGTCCCGAATACTTCAAGTTACCCACAAAATATCAAAAACAAATCAGTCAATTAAGGCAAACTTTGGAGAAAATAAAGTGTCCGTCTTGAAGCGAAAATGACGGTGAACGCGGATGTGGAATTATTTTTATTTTTTTGCAGTTTTCAAATTGAATTCTGGGACTTGTTGTGTAATCCACAAAACACAGAGGCTATCGTGCATTGCCACCTGGATGTGCTGTGACTCTGGGTGTACAATCTTCCTTCAACGTAGATTATGGCCACGGAAAAAGGGTAAGAAACTAAATCTCCGTCAAGAGCTGAGTCCATTGTGCAGGACTCTTTAGCATAACTTTGATTGTGTTGAGAAGCTGCCAACAGAATGGACATTCTGGCTGAAAGAGGCACTGCGTCTGATTAGCTGTTCCAAAACAAGCACTGAGTTATTCATATACAGATAGGTTTCCATTTAAACCCATTGTTCCTGCCGTCCAGTAGTGAATGGTATTCATTGAAGGGCTCCGTTAGAAATAGAGCATTTGCCACATCCCGACACTTAGCATGGTTTTACTAACTGTATATGAATATTAAATATCCACCAAAATCCAGATAATTTTATTGACACTGCTGACCGTCATTGTACGCTTACTTTCTTATCAAAAACCCGCCATTTTCACACATTAAAGTGAAGGTTTCCATGGCATCGAGGGCTCTCTCTCTCTCTCTCTCTCTCTCTTGTTTGATGCCCAGATGGGGCTCCTGGAAGCCACGTCCTGGGTCCATTTCAGGGTCAATGTTCCTGGGACCCAGGGGCGAGCGTTCTGGGTGAGAAATCCATCGACCTGCAGCTGAACCAGAGAGTTTTAGGAGCAGAGCCTGGAGGGGTGGGGTGATGGAGCATTTGAAGCTGGGAGCCAGAGCAGAGGAGGGGGATGTCCAATGGCTGTTCAGTGTTGTGTGGTTTTATGTGCTGAGCCAGCAAAAAGAAATGGAAGGATACATGCTGTAGTGCATAGAGGGAACAAAGGGATGAGCATACTTTTTTCCATTCTAAATAGAAAACATGGAATATAGAATATATCCTGGGGCGAATTCACGAAGCGTTGTATGTTTTCTGTGGCTGCAAAGCCGGTGGAAATAACAGAACAAGCAAGTGTCTAATTCACAAAGCACAAACGGTGAAATGCACCACTAAATAGCATTTTGGGGCGACGGTTCTATTTGCATGTATTTAAATTTGGTAATATTCATACATGTAATGCAAAATTGTCCCCTTTCTATGCAAATGAGCCTCTTTGCAAATAGCGTCAAATTCACAAACAACGGTACTAATTGCAACATGAAGTTAGAGTGAAATTATGGGCGTCTGTAGAGAGCTAACTTAAGAGCTAACTGCACAGAGACCAAAAATAAATAAATAAATAAAAGGCAGCACTGCGAGATCGTCTCCAGAGAGCTGGTGCAACTGAAGTGCATTTATAAGGGGTGTCACGTCCAGGCATTCCAATGATTTGTAAATTATATTTTGGCATTATTACTGTAATTATTCTTACTGTCACGGCATCTGAAGGTCACCGAATGGGTAGCAATCTGTTGTTTTCAAAACAGAGCGACTTATTGAGACTTTGAATAATTTATTGTACAACAAAGGTGGGGTCCCTCAATGTTGACAAAAACGGTTCCATAATTCCTATAAAACTCAAAAGATATTAAAAAACAACTAATAGTAACATGGAATAGCGATAAAGTGATCAAAACTGGCATTGAACCACAGATGGCATCGAACCTCGGGACCATGGACAGCATTCCTGTACAGCAACCTGTTAGAGTTGAATATATGAAATCATTCATCCGTCATAATTTCTACATTGTAATATTAAAATTCAGTGAGAACTAGGAATTCTTAAGTAACAATGTAAATACATACACATTTTATTTATGCAATAAATGAACTGTGTGGCAAGACTAGGTTTTTATTATAGATTTAGTCATACTATTTAAATGATTTATAGTCATTGCACATTAACCTAAAAATACTGCCTAAAACCTGCCCCCCACAAACTATACTGTTGAGTTCTTGAACAGTATAGTTCAAGAGCTGGAACTCCACTACATAACCAGATACTGTCGCAGTTGCTGTCCTGTACATTGTGGTCCATTCAAAGGGAGCGTGAGTGGAGGTATTTTCTTTGTGGGTAGAGGTATTTTTAGATTAATTTATGGTACATTCACATGGAACACGGGAGACGGCAAAGTCATGTGAGTGGACGAGAGCATGAGGCCAGACCGGCAAACCGCAACGGTACGCGTCATTTAGGGTGCAAGTTTAAATATTTACAATTTTTGCCGTCCTCCATGACAGCATTACAGCCGGATATTACGTAGACGAGGAGTCTGAGACCTGGAGTTTTGGGGTCGGATTGGTCGGTTTGGTTTCTCTGGAATATCGCACTTAAATGGTTTAAATAAAAACTGTGGATTGATTGAAAAGTTGTTTTATCTATTCACAAATTGCATTCTGTTTGATGCTTGTAGCGAGGAAGCAGATGGAGGATTTGGACGTGGTGGTGGCACGGTTGGTCTGGTAAAGTTGCAGCTCCAGGTTATTACTTATATAATAATATAATTAAATATGAATAATTAATAATAAAAGAAGGTCTTCTATTGCCAGTGGAAACCAGGTGATCAGCCAAACAGATCTCTATAGATGAGCTCTCTCTCGAAGCCGCATAACAATATCCATAAATATATCCATAATGCGAAATAATTCATTGTCAAACCTGCTTGGAGATGAATATGATGCTTTATAGCTTATGTAACGTTAACCAACTAAATAAGTTTTGGAGGGAATTTAACATTAATTTAAGTCAGTTAAGTTGCAATAAAATATTAATAGTAAGTTGCATTTTGATAGCTACATGCATTACTAAAACTTGTATACATAATAACAGACATGAAATAATTTAGTTTAATGTATTTTATTGGAGTCTTTGTACATCCCATAGCAACATAACGAAGAGTTTTGCGGTGGTACGCCTCCACCCCCGGTGCTGCTCAGAAAGTGTCCTTTGCCGTCTCCCGTCAACCGTGTTCCATGTGAAAGCTCCACCAAATGTACTCCTGCCGCTGCCAAGTTATTTGGAGATTGTGTTGGTTTGCTGAAAAGTGATGATTAATTTCCTGTTTAATTACAAATTATGTTTTCAAAATATCAAATACATTTAATGTGGGTTTTTTTGTATAATGTTTAGTATCCACCTCTTTCGAAAAATGGTTATTTTCATATGGATGTGTTTTATTTCCTTAAATGGCATGGTCATAACATTATACTTTGCACAATCATGCTTGAATGCTGAAATATTATAGAATTTGTACTAGGAATTTGGAGTGGTGATGATTGATGGTTAACAATATCATATGCACACAGTGCTGGATATTAAATATATTTTAAGCTATATATAGGTCTATAGTTCAGGCTGGATATTTTAAGTGAATTTTCTCACTCTCAAATGCTGCATTTTGAAAAAAACTTGATTATACTCATGGACATACTGTATGCATTATTATAGCTAAAATTAATAAAACCTTTGAATTCCATGGAATTTGTATATGTCTCTGAACAGCAAATGCTAGTATAACATTTACAGAATAGTGAAAATACTAAATATAATATAATTCTGTCGTATCAATAGAATTTTCTTTGTAATTTAATAGAGTTTGTTGACATTACTTTTTTAGTTTGTCTTATGTCTTATATCTAGGTTTGTGCAGCCACCAAATCATGTTGAGACAATAAATGTGAATGTGAACAAATCTTTATCGTTCTCTATATCAGGCTGAACACAGCCACAGATCACAACAAATCATGGATTATATTTTCTATAAATGTTCCATCGCTCAGACACGTGCAGATATCTTTAAGCTTCGGCAAACACTTGTTCAGCTAAACAAATGATGCAGATGTTGCTTAGCAACATTAAAGATGGGATATTAGGGGATGATAGCTCAGGCGGTAGAGCTGGTGGTCTAGTGATCTAAAGGTTGCTGGTTGGATCCCAGGCTCCTCCTGCTAGCATGCTGTAGTGTCCTTGAGCAAGACACTTAACCCCTAATTGCTCCTGATGGCTGTGTCCGTCGGTCTTTGAACAATTGTAAGTCGCTTTGGATAAAAGCGTCTGCTAAATGAATGAATGTGATGTGATGTAATGTAATGTATTTCAGCACCACACACACAAAACTGGACAAGCTTAGCTCGTGTGTTTTTTTTCGTCACTGCAGACAATACATGCAGCTACGGCAGCTGACACAATTTATGGAGGCTGTGAAATGTGTTCTTTGTTTCTATCCCATCAAGGTTCTCCTTCACCTGGGGGAGCAGGCCACGAGCGGCGGGCCGCTCACGGCCCCCAGGGACCAACTTCAGCACCATTTAGAAAATTTCTTTAGTGGGGGTTCCTGCTATACTTATTTGGCCATATCTTAATGTTTGTCATCTTGACTTAGTTAACTATCTTTAACTTTTGTTCACTAAAATCAGTGGAAAAAGATTTAATTAAAAATGGCCGATATCAATTCCAGGGCTATCATAAACATTTGGATTTTCATTAAATTAATACCTTTCAGATATATTGATACAATTACAATTTGTTTGTGTGTGTTTTATTTGAGCATTTTCCGCATTTAGCTTGTACAAGAGCAGCCACAAGAGCAGCAATTATTTATAAACGTGTTGCGTTTATGAATAAAATAAATCTGATTTGATTCCACTTAGAATGTGAATAGTCTTGGAATCCACTTTGGAACCCCACTGCCATGGCAGGGTTGGATTTTTTTACTTTGTCATGGAACAAAACACATTTTAGCAAAGGTCTCATCGTAGGTAAACGTATGTAAGTTTGAGACATTTCGGTGGACACTAAACTAACTACCTATAACACTTGTGTAACAGTGACGTCTCTGATTGGTGGAGCTCCCTGTTACCATGGAAATGTTTACCGCACTGGCTAATGGGTACATAGGCACGCAACCGCTGATATTTATATCCAGTTAGACTGTATCTATGAATGAAATTCATACTGAGGGTATGACCCTATGTCGCTGTTCTTGTCCAACCTTGAATTTAATAGGCCATTCAATAGAGAAAAAGGGAAACAAGTATCCCGCTGTGATTTTGTGAAGAAGAAGAAGAAGAAGAAGAAGAAGAAGAATCTTTAATTGTCACACAGCACACCACAAGACGTGCATTAATGCAGTGACAGCGACCAACACACACACACACACACACACACACACACACACACACACACACACCCCATCCTGGCTTGTCCTTCCTCCGGGGCGGCAGCCAGGAGCTGTGGGCAGCATTCGACGACGACGCCCCAAGGACCAGTTACAAAATGTCCATCTCTGGTCAGACGATGATGTGTGCATGTTTTTGGTGGGGGTCCTTACTTATGTTAGATGGATGAAACCCCATGTGAGCATGGTGAGAACATGCAAACTCCACACAGAAAGGCCCCTAATTGGAAGATAACCCACCGCAGCATGCTGCCAATAGGGCCCAATAGCATGCAATAGTATGAAATTTAACCTCATGCATTTTAAATTGTATTACCCTCCAAACCTCCCCGCAGTGGCGTACTGGTCTCAGGTTAGTTTTAGTTTTAGTGTATGTATTTGCGCCCCCCTTCTTCCCCATGTCCCCCCTTCTAAAGTAGAAGAAAATCTTCCCCTTGAAATTAATTAGTTTGAATCTTGTTATTTGTAGCCCTAAAAAAGTCGGAAATTCGTGCCCTGGGACGGAGTTCAATATATTCATTTTCATGAATATGAGCACGAGAAGCGTGAGACTGGGTTAGGAGAAACGTTTTTCAGCCCCCAGGGGCCCGGGGCCCCAGGCAGTTGCCTGCCTTGCCTGTTCACAAGCAATCTCGGAACCCATTTGTCTGACGACGATAGACTCTGGGAACAACGGCCAATATTCCAGTGTAGCCAGCAGAAATCCAGGCCAAGACTTCCTCTTCCGCGTGATGTCGTTTCCAACGGCCAACGGAAGAGGAAGTCTTAGCCCGGATTTCTGCTGGCTACACCGGAACCCCAGAAATATTTGCCGCTGTCCCCAGAGTCTATCATCGCTAGAATGATAGTTGATTGGTTCAGAGATTGCTTGTAAAGGCAGGCAACGGCTTGGGGCCCCAAGCGCTTTCCATCCTTGCCTGTTCTGAGATTGGTTCATGAGTTCATGTCTGTCTCTGCCCCGGCACTGAAATCCTGAATGGATGTTTCAATTGTTACAGAAACCCAACCTTTTTAAAGCTTAGGTGACCGTGTTGCATTTATAAAAGCAGTCGAGAGGAATAGCACTGGCCAACACAACCGTCACCTTTTATACCACATTCCATGTTTCAGCCTTCTTGAATACGATTATTTGCCGCTTGCCTGGCCTTAGTTGCTTCTGATAGGAGCAGCTTTTGGCTGTTGCAAAAGAGGAAACAGGCACCTTTGAGGTTAATGAGCAACAATTAGGTAATCAGTGAGCCTGGATTTTCCTAACCCTGCCAGATAGGTTACCTCTCCGTCTCTGAGTTTGGACGGAGAGACCAGAGATATGAACTGTGAGCTCGGCAAAAATGGGGACATAATGACACAGATAGGTGACATATTTTCTGGCCGCGCGGCCTCCGGGCAGTGAGGCAGCACTAATACAACGAACGGGGAGAACTTACTGTAGATGGAGGGAGTTCAATTGACTCTACCGTGCATCAAGGCTTCTGTAGCACAGAAACCCTGCAGGGAAGGCTTTGTAATGCCACTATATATTTCCTCCGTCACTCGGGGCCCCGTGAAAATCAGTCTTCAATTCGGAATCCGCTTACTGAAGTACAAATGGCAAGAGAAGGAACATGCGATGTGATTGAGAGGCCATTTAGTCAACGATTGCTTCTATCGTCACCACTTGGTTTCTGCTTGCATAAATGTAAATTCTTCAATGCATATTAGATCCGTTGGGTTCTTTGTCATTGATAACTCTGTGAGTCATATGTACATTTGCAATTTTCAGATGACATTCCTCCTTAGTTTGCATAAAACTTGACATTTGTTGCTACGCTTATCAGTGCGGCTGTGAAACACATTCAGTTACTGTCTCCTTGTGTTTCCATGGATTCACAAAACCTGTTCCCTGCCTCATTGCGCTCGGTATTAAACCTCCAACAGAGAACCGCTGACGATTCACCGCATTGAACGACAGTGTGACTCAATTTCAAATTAAAACTGAACCGACAGGGATTCAGATTCCCACGCTCATAGTTAGTTACATTTCATTATTAGAGGATTTTGCTGGGGTTTTATTGAGGGCTGCAACATTCTCCAATGGCATTAGGGGGCAGTATATCCCCAGCCCAAATTCCTATTTGCTGGAATCAAACTGAGAGAAATTGTGCTTTTCCTTCCTTTCTCTGACATTTTTCCTTCTTTTTCATGATAGTAGAGGTGTTAGCTGAGGTTGTGCATTATTTAAAGAGGCATGCAAATGAGTGTATGGCTCTGACCAAGTAGCCGCAACCTGAAGTGCATCGGAGACTTGACCAGCTGCCATTATTAGTCATATGTGTCCATAATGACTAATAACGCTGGCTGGTTGTCTCAGGTCCCCCACTGATTGCCTTGCTTTGTGTTTTGATTACTGATTATTCCCTTTGCACTGTTTTCAAGTATTTTATACTGTTACCTCCAATCTTTTTTTTAAAATTAATAAATAATTGTCTCCGGAGCATTGAAAATGACTAAAAGTGATTTCTGCCTGTGTCATCCTGGTGCATTGTAAACCCGCAACCCGCAAATAATGTGATTCTCAGGTCGACAACTGAGAATTTCAGACCACACCAAGCTGAAACGCGTATTTAATTATATTCATATTTTTTGACATTTTGGCAAAGAAAACCCAGTTAGTGTACAAACGCACATCTGTTTGGCTTCTCTGCTCTTGGCAAGGTTGGCTGGATTGGGTGACATGTTCCTTATGAGCAGGTGCTAAGTTAGTTTACAGCTGGAACTTAACCAGTGGAAAAGCTCTGCAGCCATTGGTGGAAGTCGAGAGAAGAATAGGGAGACGGGAGAAAACATGCCAACCTCCAGCCCATATCTTTGTCCATCCAGAGACCTTGCTTCGAGGCAAATAGCTGTTTGTTCCAGTCAGCACAGCTTCGCTACAACAATACTGACTGAGTGAGGGCACGGCTCATAACAGAGGTGGATGTGAACTGACATCCTCACAAAGACAACCCACCAACCTGTTGCCTTCAGAACATCTTATTTAGCAATAGACCATAAATACACAGAACATTCAGAGCGATTACTGTCAGTGGGTGTTTAGTCACTGCATTGTATTAAAAAAAAAGCATGCGTTTATGCTTTTCTATGTGCTTCTTACATTTGTGATCGTCCACCTACAGTAACTGATGGCGAGAGTGTCCTTGAGTACAAGGCGGAGGAGATGACGCAAACCTTGTTAAACCATGTTACGTTGTGCGCTCAAGCATCTCACATTCGATGCAGAGATAGAAATGTTTCTAAATTGTATTTCTTTAAGGCACCTCTTGATTATTTCAGTTATTCCTATAGAAGTGATCTGATAAATGAGAGCCTGCTAAACCTAGTAAATACAAATGAAGAGCAATTTTGCAAGGTTTTCAACTGTGTCACATTGTACAGGAGTCTCGTCCAGCTGACTGTATCTGCCTCTGCTCTGTCCTTCACTGCGATAGGCAAGTTACTCGAATTCAATAGGCACAACTGAAAGAGGTACAGTTAATGCTTAAAGCACAAGTTGTGATGTAGCTCGGTATTTATATTCTGGAGACCCTTTTTGAGCAGTTGGGGAGTACTCGATGAAAGGAGATTTTAAGCATTGCAAGATTAGAAACTATGATAATAATGGACGTTATTCTTATTTAACGTATATTACCTTACAAATGTCAGTTGTAAGTAAACTGTGGATGCAGGCTTGCTCTGTACAGAATGTAACCTCAAAACCCAACGCATCACAATAACTAAACTGCATCAAACTAGGCCTATAGCATCTGATACCTTGGGGCCAGCTACGTATATTTTGTCTATTTGTGAAAAGCAAATTATAATATTTCGATAACAATGTATTTTCCAGTTAATTCTCTTTGATCAACCCATCGATTGCCACATCAATCCATGCCCTGGGGGCAGGACATAGGCTCTAAAGGTTTTGTTATATATGGTTTTGTTATATATATATATATATATATATATATATATATATATATATACACACACTATATACACTAAATACTGTACACTATACGCATATACTGTATATAGTATTAAATTACATTAAAGTATATAATTTAATTTAGCAGACGCTTTGTCCCAACACACAGCTTTCCATACCTAAATTTTGTCACAGTATCAAACCAACTGTATGTCACAGTCAAACCTTCTCAAAAGTCAAAATTATTTTTAAAATCGGGAAAGTAACCTAGAAGATAAAGGGGAAAGAGATTGTCATGAGATGCTGTATGTGTGTGTGTGTGTGTGTGTGTGTGTGTGTGTGGGTGTGTGCGCGTGTATATGTGTGTGTGTATATATATATATATATATATATATATATATATATATTTATATACACACCTGTGTGTATGATATACCATAACAATATGCAACGCAGCTGTGTTTGGGAGATTATAAGGGGCCAATGAGCCTGTGGTGGCGGGCCACTTTCTAAGCCGAGGGATGATTGGGAATGGCATTTTTGAAATGTCAAAAGGGGTGGAAAGTGTAGAGCTGCTAGGGGGGGTCATCTGGCTTGTCCCTCCAGTGTAGTATCATGTTTGCAATCCTGGGACTGTGTTTCATTATACAGTATTAATGTATTTTACATTCACAAACCACTAAACCGGACATGCAAAGCAGTGACAGGCATACAGCATCTCGGAATGATATTTTTGAGAAATTTCAAGACAGCTAATGACAATGCCCCCTTAAAAAAGTTTGAGTGTACAGTGGCGGAGAAAATTACATAAATATTTGGATTTCATTAAGGAAGGATTAACATTGTCCTTTTTGCGTATGCCATTTGTCATTATGTTCCATTAAAAATACCACCAACAACACATGATATACCCTCAGTCAGGTCTGGGCAATTGTCAGAAAGTCAATAAATCCTCCAGCCGCCTTCCTCCATGGTTCAATTCAGTAACTGACACACGATACTCTATGCACCATGCGTTTTAGGAGTCGTGATGCACCATATCTCTACTTAAATTATACGCCATAAATAGGGCTGTATGTCAGATGCTGAATTCCAACACTGTCAAATGTCAGCTAACACGCCGTGAAATAACATTTTAGGAAAGTGGTGTCGCTGGGGGAGGAGCAGTTGCTGAGAAAATGGCGTGGGGAGAATTTCAAGTTCCGGGCAGCCTGGCTGGCTCCCATGAGGCGCCAGGTCTCAGATGTTTGGCCTCTAAGGTGAAGTTCAGTTGGGATCCAGAAAGGCTAGCTCAGGATCGCCAGCCAGTGCTGTCCAGCTGATGCCCCCTGGCGGCCCCCGGTCCAGGGACATATGGATGTCTGCCACAGCACTGCTGCTGGAAACTGGGATAAGATCACCAGGCACACACACACACACACACACACACACACACACACACACACACACACACACATACACACATACACACACACACACACATACACACACACACACACACACACAACACACACACACACACACACACACACACACACACACACACACACACACACACACACACATACACACAAACACTCTTGCTCTCATGGCGAGTATCTCTCAACTTACAGTATGTGCTGTATGTGGCTTGTGTAGCAACCCCTCGATTATGGGATATCTTGGGGTATCTTGGACGAGATACTGCAATTCGCCTTTACCGAGCATTTAACTGGAAAATGTTCAGTCCCTGAACAACTAGACGCACGAATTAACTCCCGGCAGGACATTGCGAACTGCTGCATGCTGGCGTTTATGGAATCCTGGCTGGATCCTACGGTGCCTGACTCGGCCGTTACCCAGGCTGGATTTTACATTTTCCGGCAGGACAGAACCAGGGAGTACGGTGAACGGAGAGGCGGAGGGCTCTGCATTATGGTTCACTCTCTCTGGGGTTCAGATGTACTATAGCGGTACTTTCCACTCACTGCTCACCAGACCTAGAGCTCTTAACTATAAAAGTCCGTCCTTTCTACCTCCTTCAGGAATTCGGCTCCGCTATTATCACAGCAGTCTACATACCCTCCACAGGTGGATAAAATGTGCGCATTCGAGGACCTATAGAGAGTAATTACTGGTCTAGAGAACACTCGCCCCGAGGCAGCTTCTATTGTTGTTAGTGACTTCAATAGCCCTTATATGAGGAAAGTTTTGCCTAAATACCACAGCACATTACACTTTCCTACCCGTGGTGATCAGACTCTTGACCATTGTTATTCTCAACGATGGGAGAGCTACAAACCTTTCCCTGCCATACCTTTGGTAAGGCAGATCACACCTCCATTCTTCTCCAACCTACAGACGTCTAAAACAAGAAAAAACAGTTCTTCGGGCAATTTAATACTGGAGTGAGGAAGCCGTTGCCACTCTCCACGACTGTTGAGAAATCCCTGACTGGCAGATGATCTGTGTTGCAGCTGATGGGGACATTGACGAATACACAGACTCTGTTTCAGCCTACATCTCCAAGTGCATCCATGATGTCGTCCCGAAAGTCAATGTTCTGACCCCCCCTTTCCCCAACCAAAAACTCTAGGTGAATGAAAATGTCCATGCTAAGCTCAGAGCACGGTTGTCTGTCTATAGCTCTGGGGACCTGGAGGTCCTGAGAAAGTCCAGATATGACTTATGGAAAGCCATCAGAGATGCCAAAAGAGACTACAGGGCCAAGTTGGAGTCTAACTACCACAGCTCCAACCCAGACGCATGTGGTGCGGACTGCGATCCATCAGACTATAAAAACAAAAATAATAGTTATGCTATCTAGCTAGCTATGCCCAGCTGACTCTCTCCCCGACAAGCTCAACATCTTCTAGGCACGGTTTGAGGCGGGGAGCACCCTTCCTACTGGGAAGCTAGCTGAGGACCAGGATGACTGCACTTTGTCCTTTTCTACAGCTGACATGAGGAGAGCTTTCAAAAGTGTTAACCCACGGAAGTCACCAGGGCCAGATGGCATTCTGGGCCATGTTCTCAGAGGGTCCGCCGACCAGCTAGTGGAGGTATTCATCTCTATATTCAACCTCCCCCTGAACCCGTGTGCAGTCCCCACCTGCTTTAAACAGACCACCATTGTCTCCAGATCAAAGGCACCTTCCTTCACCTGCCTGAATGACTACCGTCACCATGAAGGGTTCGAGCGACTCGTCAGAAAACACATCTGCCCCACCCTTCCTGAGACCTTGGAACACCTTCAATGTGCATACCGCCCCAACAGATCTACGGACATCACCCTGACAATACGCACAACCCTCTCCCACCTGGATAAGGGAAACACATATGTCAGGATGCTGTTTGTAGATCTCAGCCTATGTGCCCACTAAGCTTGTTCTCATGCTCGGGATCCTGGGTCTTAACACCTCCCTTTGCAACTGGATCCTAGACTTCCTGACGGGCAGACCCTTGGTGGAGAGAGTGGGTAACCTCATCTCCTCTCCACTGACCCCGAGAACGGGACTCTTCAGGGCTGGGTAATCACTCTCCACCCTCCTGTACACCCTGTTCATGTATGACTGTGTGGCCAAATGCAGCTCCAACGTCATCCTTAAGTTTGCAGACGGCACCACCATCCTAGGTGTCATCTTCAACAATGATGAGACCGCCTACAGAGAGGAGATCAGCGTCTTGGCAACATGGTACCAGGACAACAACCTCCCTCTCAATGTCTACAAGACTGAGGAGATGATCTTGGACTCCAGGCAGCAGCAGGGGAGGGTTCATGCACAATTCACATGGGGAGAGAGTCTCCTGCTTCAAGTTCTTCATCAAAGAGGACCTCACCTGGTTCAGGCAAGCAGTTTTGGCGGTAAGGCAGCTGAGGAGACAGCCACCCAGGCTATGGGCTGTTCACGTTGCTGCTGTCTGGTAGACGTCATTGGAGCATTCGAGCACGGACTACCAGACTCACCAACAGCTTTTATCCCCAGGCCATCAGGCTTCCTAACCAGCAATAATAAGCTACTGATAATATTTATGACACAAACAATTCTACATATGTCACTTGTAAATTCATTGTAAAATTCCTAGTTTAATGTACACATTCATTGGCACACCTCCACTTAATATTATATTATTTAATATTTCTGTTCTTACTGTCCAGTCATACTCTCCTTCTGTTTACAACCATCATGACACATATTATATATTCTCCATTTTTACATTTCCTGGAACTGCTGCTAGTGTTTTATTAGGGGTCCATCACATAGAGATGGTCCCCTGTTGTTATTGTTAGGATTTTTATCATAAGTGGGCTAAATTTCAGGCTAAAAGTGTCTGTAACACGATGGCCGCTAAAGCCACATGTTTCATCCAAATTGATCCACATACGGAGCAGAAATTTGTGAAAAACAGATTGAATTTGACTGTGTCGATTACGCACATTTTGGTATTTTTTTGTATTTTTGGAGCTTATAGAGCTTATTGTGCGTAATCACCAGGTGTCATGACATTTCACTGCATATATGTATGACCGTATGTATATGTATGTGACAAATAATCTCTTGAACTTGAACTTGAACTTGAACTTGAAATGTCGTGCTTCGTGCTTCACCGACACACCAGTGTTCGAAAACTTAAGATGGATTGGACGCTTTGTGACATCATCCTCCTGGAAATGCTACTGCGCTGCATTCAAGTGAATGTGTATCAAATTTAGATTATTTATCATTTATGGACCAGCAATACCCGAGCACTAGTACAAATATACATATATATAAATATACAAGCTGGTGTGTTTTTATTTAAATATTATTTTATTTTTTATAGACCAGCAATACTCAGGCCAAGAGTAATGGTCTATACTTTACCAGCAGGCCAAACAATGTACAGTACTTACTTTTTGTTTAATTTTAGATATAATTTAGCTTGTTTAGTTAGTTTGTTTATTTAAATATTTATTGTTAAGCCACACTTTAGAAGTACAAATTTGTAAAGTCAGCACATGATGTTTGTAATGATTTATTGTTTATACACCTGCCCTGAAGAGTAAGTGCTTCAAGTTTCAAGGTCAAAGTGATCATATTGGCAATGGTATTGTGGTGTGGGGATGGTCTGGTTGAGCAGCCACACCTGACCTGGATATAGGTGATGAGGTCAGAGTGGCTGCATAACTGCTGCTCATTGGTTGGTCTAACAAGCAACAGGTAAAACTGCCATCCCCACACTCACTCAGGATAGGAGCCCTGTCATGACATGTTCTATCCGCTCCTTGGAGAATTCCAACTAGCCAACTCTCTACAATAAACTGGTGTCTACAACCCATCGTCTTCTGTGTCTCTGTGTTGGAGGACCCTGAAAATGCCAATGAGGTGGCGTGCGGCAGGCGGAACTGCCACAGGTATTATCTGACTTATTTCCTGTGTTGAAATAAGATTATACAGCCTGTTCAAATATACACATCCATGAAACACTGACTGCCTGAATCGATCATGGTATCCTGCTGGTGGTGGTGGCCTGCCGGCAAAAAACCTTTGCTCTTGAAATATCTCTGTTTTAGTGTTACAGTAGCCTAGAGTTCTATCTGTTACATGGGGGATGGTAGCTCAGGCGGTAGAGCTGGTGGTCTAGTGATCTAAAGGTTGCTGGTTGGATCCCAGGCTCCTCCTGCTAGCATGCTGTAGTGTCCTTGAGCAAGACACTTAACCCCTAATTGCTCCTGATGGCTGCGTCCGTCGGTGTTTGAACAGTTGTAAGTCGCTTTGGATAAAAGCGTCTGCTAAATGAATGAATGTAAATGTTATGCTTATAAGTGGTGGTATCAAGGGCTGGTGTGTTTGTATGTGTGTCGATGTGGTGGGGGGGATGGAGTATCTGCGGGCTGGTTGTGGTGGGCTAGTCTGGGTAATAAAGTCCCGGGCCATTTTTTTAGTCCCAGTCCATCCCTGACCCTGCACCCACCACTAAACTGATGCTGAAACCTAATTTTCTATGTACATTAGTTATTTACTGTTTATAAATATTAGTTAAACGTTACGTTATGTTGTTGATGTGTTTACCGTCCTTAATGATATGTACCTTTGGTTTTATTTGAGGTTCATAACAGTACATTGCACTAAACATTTGTTGGCTCATTAGTTTGTGATTCACATGCACTAAAATTAATCAGACTGCCGGAAATTATGTCTTTGTAAATTACATTTTGGGAAACTGTAATATGTACAAAACACGACTAAAAAACCCTGTGTATTGCTGCCTGCAGCTTCATTCATCTTTTTTCTTTTGTTATGTGTATACATATATATATATATTTGCTATTCTTGCCATATTTCCACTAAATTTGCCCTCATTTATTGTCTCTTTTTAATAATTAGATTCTTTAATGCCCTATACCTAGTTGTCAATTGCCTTGTCATAAGAATTTCACCATTCAGAATGACGCTGTTATACTGCACATTTGATAATAAAACTCTATAACTTTGACTTGACATTTGTTATTTTTATTTAATATGTATTTCATCTTATTTCATCTATCTGCATCTTCACTTGTATTCCTTTCTTGAACTAAATAACTCAAATGTTTTTAGAGAAGATACAGTAACATCTATACCTACATAATAAAAAGGAAAAGTTTATGACCAAGTTCCCCGGTCCTTAAAACTAGCACAAGCAGAAGTTGTCAAAATAACATTCACTCAGAGATTCACTTCAAGTCCTCAAGTGTTGGATAGATGCATGAGCCGTGGGGAATGAGGAAGGATATGACACTTAATCACATCACTGTTGTGGAGAAGTGTATTTTAAAGAAGCCCTATATCCCAAAACAGAACATCCTATTTTAACCTGCATAGCATTAAAAATGCAATAGCTCAATGCAACGATGACTAAGCCTTACTTTGAGGTGGTGTTATCATCAGGCATCAGCAGGATGCAGCTCTTGTCACAGAGATGCCCTTCAGACACATTATTAGTACTGAGTTACATGATTGAAAACCATACTTACTAAACAAGCCCCTTTCTGCGGATTATACAAGGCATGGACTCCCAGATGGAAACAGGGTGTACTTTGGACCCCTGCAGATGGGCTTTTTAACAGCCATGACTTGTGGCACGTTACTTGTATTTATTATAATGAATGTTGTTGACATTAGTTTCATGCCTTTGCCAATTTCTGGATCAGTTGAGTCCATCCAACCTTCCCCAGCATTTGCCAAATCTGTACATAATCTATGTCAGTACCTCATCAGTGTCAGTACCTCAGTACTAGCATCTCACTGGGACTTTTCACATGTCAGCTGGACTGCATTTTAAATCCAAAAATACTCAAATTCAAAATGTGAAAATGGATTCAACCCTATTGACCTCAAAGATATAACTGATGACAACCACAAAACATATTTGACAAAAACCATACATATGTAACAGATTAGTATACATACAGTATAATATTGTATATTCAATAGGCTCTGAATGGATTGCAAAGGCCAAATGTAAAAACAATCAGCCTTTCATTGATTATTATGCTACATAGAGAGTATACACCTTTTATCAAAAATGATTTGCATTCATAGATTTAGGTCATACAGCGTTCTCACAGTGAGCATTTTGTTGTTGGGAATGAAACCATGGTATGATAAAAAGGTAAACTCGCTAGGTAAACTTTATTGTCCTGAAGAAGATGTGTTTTACGAACACCATGTCCATATCATATATACAGAATTCAGTGACATACAGTACATGTCGTAGGGCTGGGTATTAGTACTCGATACCTTTAAGGTATCAACTGAAATAACCCAATTCTGAAATAACCCAAAACTGAAATTCCCCAGTAGCATTGAAACTTTTCCAGTCTGACAAAACCTGCATTCAATCCTTTTTGTACCCGGATCTACAAAAAAAGGACTATTTGTATGGTTTTGCGTGCAGCCAATCGCAGAAAGCGCTCTTTGATTTAATGCGACGTGCGATTGGTTCACTACCGCAGCAGCAGCTGCAACAGTCTGTTAAAGGACAGATTCACAATTATTCAAGTCTGTCTTAAAACCTCAGTAAAGTGTCCATATGAACAGTGAAACAGGTTTTCCTCACTGTAATCATTCCTCCTCTACTGGCTATTTGTTTAAAATTACACTACCCAAATACTTCATTGTACGGTTTTGTACAGTTATTTTATAAATGTTTCGATAATTTGATAACTTTAAAAATGTATTTGTGTAAAAATAGTTTGGTTTGGTTGCAGTGGTGGCATTCTAGGCAACTAAATGCTTCCATTCATATGATGGGTATAGAAGAAATAAAAAGGTATGGAATGAAGTACTCTATTGGTATCGGTATCACTTTAAGGGTATTGGTATTGGTACTAGTATTGTACATTTTTAACAATACCCAGGCCTATTCATGTCATAGAATAATTGTGAAAAGAAGAAAACATATCTGGCACCAAGACATAGCAGCAGATCCTTTAAGTCCTGTAAGTTGGGAGGTGGCGTCCCCATGGATCGGGCTTGTTGTTCCAGCACATCCCACAGATGCTCCATCAGATTGAGATCTGGGGAATTTGGAGGCCAAGTCAACACCTTGAACTCTTTGTCATGTTCCTCACACCAATCCCGAACATTGGTTGCAGTGTGGCAGGGCACATTGTCCTGCTGAAAGAGGCCACTGCCAACAGGGAACAGCTTTGCCATGAAGGGGTGAACTTGGTCCGCAACAATGTTTAGGTAGGTGGTACGTGTCAAATAACATCCACATGAATACCAGGACCCAAGGTTTCCCAGAAGAACATTGTCCAGACACTGCCTCCGCCGGCTTGTCTTCTTCCCATAGTGCATCCTGGTGCCATCTCTTCCCCAGGTAAATGATGCACACTCACCTCACCATCCACTAGATGAAAAAGAACATGTGATTCATCACAACCAGGCTACCTTATTCCATTTTTCCATGGTCCAGTTCTGACGCTCACGTGCCCATTGTAGGCGCTTTCAGCACTCTGTGTTCTGGCACCTTTCTATCACAGCAGCATTAACTTTTTCAGCAATTTGTACTACAGTAGCTCTTCTGTGGGATCAGACCAGATGGGCTGGCCTTCGCTCCCCACGTGCATCAATGAGCCATGGGCGCCCATGACCCTGTCATTCACCGGTTGTCCTTCCTTGGACCACTTTTGATATGTGAGCAGTGGTTAGTACCACTGCATACCAGGAACACCCCACAAGACCTGTCGTTTTGGAGATGCTCTGATCCAGTCATCTAGCCATCATAATTTGGCCCTTGTCAACATCGCTCAGATCCTTCCGCTTGTCCATCCAACCTTCTGGTTGAAATTAAAACACTCTGTGCAGGACGTAAAGGCATTGTTGGACTCTGGAACAAATGCTATTTATGTTGAGCCTCCATGTTAGCTATCTGCACCAAAATATTTGTAGGAGATGATTTGAGATACTTCAATAACAAGTTGGACTTGACCAGAAACACCGAGGCAGTCTACAAAAAGGGCCAAAGCCGACTCTATTTCCTACGGAGGCTGAGGTCATTTAACATCTGCCGGACGATGCTGAGGATGTTCTATGAGTCTGTTGTGGCCAGTACGATCTTCTTGGCTGTCACATGCTGGGGCAGTGGGCTGAGGGTCGCAGACAACAACAGACTAAACAAACTAATCAGGAGGGCCGGTGATGTCGTAGGAGAGGAGCTGGACACCCTGACGACTGTGGCAGAGAGGAGGATGCTGTCCAGGCTTCAGTCCATCTTGGACAATGTCTCACACCCTCTCTACGACACACTGGCCCAGCAGAGGAGCACCTTCAGCAGAAGACTCCTCTTACCCAGATGCACCACAGTGCGCCACAGGAAATCATTCCTGCCTGTGGGCATCAATCCCTCTCCGGCATTTTACACTCTATATAGATAAGTTTATAACATATAGATATGTTTATATATATATTTATATATAAATATGTTTCTTAATAATTATCATATATTGTATGTAAATATGTTGTATGTAAATATGTTGTAGGTAGATTTGGAGCTGTAACAAAAGTAATTTCCCCCTGCGATTATTAAAGTATTTCTGATTCTGTTTCTGATTCTGATTCTGATTCTGAGATATGCTGTAGTCATAGAAAGCTACCAAAGCTACCAGTGGTTACCAAAACCTTTGGGGTGCAAAGCATTTTTGAAATTTCTTTCTGTTCTGATGCAGAGGAAGTGAGAATCTGAAAACTTTGAGATGAAGCCGTATTGCTGGTGGCACATTCATTTGTGTAGAAATAATCACACACGCCTTAGGGGCACAGGTGCTGACCCCCAGGGGTCAGAGGACTCAGCCAGGGTCAGGTTTGCATGTTGGCTCTGACCCACTGGCTACAGTAGGTCAGAACAGATTGGTACCATCTGATGGTGAAGGGATATGGCCCTCATTTATTGCAGCGTGTTCAGGAAGGAAATGTGGTTGCAGGGTGCTGATAGCTGAGCTGAAATGAACAAGCAACAGTCTGGCATAACCCCTAGCGTTCTCAACATCTTTGATTAAGAGATGTATTATGAGATGTATATGAGATTTATTTTCAGCCGGTGAGCAGCACATGGTACAGTTGCCTTATGGACATTACTGAATTTAAAGACTTTTGTAACAGACTTGGAGTCAAATTCTAGCCTATTAATAGTTTAGTACTGTATTAGAATATTTATACCATGTAATATACAATATAGTATTAGTATATAATATAGATCGTCGGCTGTTTCCTTGAGTTTGTTGTTTGAGAGATTTCTTCCATGACGTCCCTTTGGGTTTTTTTGTTAAGAAACATCTAGCCGTTCCTGTCATCTACCTGTACCTGTCATCTACCTGTACCTGTCATCTACCTACAGTTCTTTACTCCCATTGTGACAAGGGCTTTGTTGCTTTAGAGCACTTTATTGTAATTTGGGGAATCACTGTATCAGGACCTAATTTGACGTAGTCTGTGAAAACCTCGCAATTTATGTCTATGTTGAGGTCATTTAGAAATGCTTAGGTAGGTGCACAGAAAACGCCCCCTTTAGACTGTGTAGATTTACATGTTCAGGGTTACTTTTTCCAGATTAAGCCGTGGTTTTGCTGCTCTTAAGGCCTGTTTCATGTTAGGGATCAGCTGTGCAGCAGTGCTGTCAGAGTTAAACAGGGATGGTTGTGCACATTTTTGCATTACCATAGCACTTGTGGCAAACCCAATTTTTCTTCATTTTACAATCAATGTACTGTTCAAAAGCACAATGAGTATAGATTCCAATTTAAGATATTTGAAAAAGCCCAGAGTGAATATAGGGGTGCCGAGGAAGAAATTGAGTTGTTCATGAACGCAGTTGGCCACTTGCAACATCGCCATTGGGGCATACTGTATGTAAACAAAACAGATAAGAGTATGAACAGTTTCCCGCGGTAGAATTGCTTGATGATATACCTACGTCAGGTTTGCAGATTTTCTTGCACGCTGTGTGAATTATAACTGATTACATTATCATGGATGTATATGCAAAGCCTTTCATTCTCAGTGACTGCCTGCCTCAGAGCGGACGTGGGAGAACCCTTCAATCTCGATGAGTTGATGGCGGACATCCTGGCGTGAACATGTTCCAGTGAAATCCATAACGCAGCCCTCACGGTATTCAAAGCCTCCCCTCGCATTCAGACCAAGTTCATCCATCACATTCCGGCGAAATCTTACATTCCCCGGATCAAAGACGGTTGGGGTGGTCTAGGTCACTCTTTGACTGCTTGGTGGTCATAAATCTTATGTTGCAGCGGGGGCCGGCGGGCGGGAGAACTCCGGTGTAGCATAGAGACATGAGCTCGTCTCTGACATGCCAGTGACAGCTGGCTGCCTCTCACAAGATCCGGTGCAGCATGGCCGGTTGTAAAGAGTTAAGAGAGCAGAAACACCGGTGGCAAAAAAGTCGCAAACCAATCCATCACGCAGCCCCAACCAAAAATAAGAAAAACTAAACACCTACAGAGTGTGATGTGTTCTCACCACCTTTCTGTGACTGACTTGCTGTGCGGTAACTAGTGAGTGTTTTCACTGAAGAGGAAAGTGTTGAGGCAGCGATGAGCCCATTTTGTAGCGATATTTACAGAAATTAACGGGTACGATCGATTTCAATTTTAAATTTCCTTGGTGTGGAAAAAAGGCGGGAACCACATGGAATGGCAAATCATCGGCAGTAAGAGCTGCCTTTTCATTTTTTTAATTCTGTGCTAAATGGCAAGAGGCTTCAACAGCCCAGAGCAGCGCTCAAATTGTTCCTATTGATCGCTCATACGTTCAGAGCCGCCGTCGGGGAGAAAATGAGGTGGATGGAGGGGACGGACCCAGAGGGGCTCAAGAAACACCTAAAGAAAAGAAAGTGTGTGGGGGGGGGGCTGCAGCTGTAGGAAGGAAGAAGAAAAAACAGTGACATAAAGAGGGTTTCATCAGATAATGTCCTTCACTCTGTTTCCTACCGCCATTCATGTCCAGCTTGTGATGCCTGTTGTAAATATTCATCCCTCTACTGCTGTTTATGTAAAATAACAGGCTTTGCACTGAAGTACCTTCAGCTTCTCCCCTCACACAGCGTCGGTGAATAAGCTTGGAGCATCTGAATTCTCCTCTCCACAAAAATCACACGCAATCTCATGAGATCCCATCCCCCCTCAGACCCTTCCATTTCATTCGTTTTCATTTGTTCGATCGGAATGGTCTCGATGCCAATGAATTTCAATCATGGACGTCGTGCTTAGATGTGAACAGAAGATCAGGTCGCTCAAAACAAACCAGTACATTCACTAGAGTTGTCCTCTAAACATAATCGATAGCCGTTAAGTTAAGACATAAGTAGCAAGAGAAAATATCTTGCTTTCTTTATTCCTGAAACATATATGGAATTAATGCTTTTCAAATTTGATATGAATTATTGATGATCCGAAGTTGTCCGCGATGGAGCTTGATTGTTTTTGTTTCACCGGCTCTCTGGAGATCTGGGGTCGGCATCGACGCTGTCGCGTCCCAAGGTACGGTTTCAGGCATTTTAAGGCGCATATTCACATTTACATTTTCATTTAGTCATTTGGCAGACGCTTTTATCGAAAGCGACTTACAAGGGAGAATAACATTCAGCTACATTGCGACAGAGATTAGTGTAACAACAACATTGGTGTAACAATAAATACTGCAAGGTGGTGCAAAGTAATTGTAGATTAGGACAGGAGGTACTCACTGAAGAGCTGGGTCTTCAGGTGCTTCTTAAAGACAGAGAGGGAGGTCCCCGCTCTGGTCATTTTTGGCAGCTCGTTCCACCAACGTGGAACTACAAATGAGAATAGCCTGGATTGCCGTGGCTGTATGGCCGGCAGAGCCAGGCGACGCTCATTTGACGAGCGCAGCATCCGGGGGGCAACATGTGCTCTTACAAGAGCATTTAAGTAGGCGGGAGCATTCCCAACAATCACTCTGTAGGCCAGCATTCCATTGTAAAAGGTGAGGGAAATGAGGTGACGCAGAACTATAAATACAACAAAGAGATCATTTCTCACCGCTGAGGGTGGCTATCGTTTTTTTGCATACTTCACATGCCGGGGACAATTCTCTGCGCGGCGTAAAAGCGTCTACGTGTCGGACCGATCACCCAAGTATCTCTGCTCTGTTTTTAACTCCCCTCGGATGTAGTCTGACGCCACAAGGTGATTTTTGGTCTCATCACGGGACACCGCCCGAGGGAAAAATTAAAAGCGACGCCGGGGCCGAAATCAGGATGTGAGCTCTATTGGATTCCACAAGAGAGCAATGCCGCAACAAATCTCAAACCAGCCTCACGACTCTGACTCACGTATCTGACTTTAATGATGTCAAAGCGCAACTACACTTGGTGAATAAGTCCTAAATCCTGCCAACCTTTTGTGATTTCAAAACCGTCAGAGGTCGGCGGTGCAAAACTGCGCGTTATGTTTTCTTTCCATTCTCATTCTGTATCACAGCCCGTCGGCCTCCCAGCTTTGAGAACTTCATAAAATATTTATTACTATTCACCGTAACCTTGAGTGTACTGTAGTTAAGTACACATCCTGTCTACATTATATCAACACATGCCATCTAAAGACGCTGCTCTGCTGACTGAGGAAAGAGTGCTGGGAGTGAAAGAGTGAAAACTGTCCAAAAATAATTGCACAGTATTGGAAAAAATATCCATCTCAAATCTATCTGGGTATAATATTATGTGGGAAAGTGTGTTTTCTGAAGAGGCGAGTTTGAGACGGCAGCAATTTGTTAGTCTTTGTAACAGTTTCCCACTTCACTCTGTTATGATTGGAGAGCTGCCGTTTTATTATTTTATTGAATTGAAATGTTATCTTTAAAAGTCAGCCTCCATTTTGACAAGTTTTCCTCTGCGTCAAAGAAGAGGTTGTGAGGACTGTGTTTTTTGTGCGTGTGTGCGTGTGCACGCGCGTTTTTTTTTTTTCCCAGAACACCGCAATCTGAAAAATCAAAACACCACTCACACAGTTGTGTTTGGATATAAACCAGCCGACGCGGATCCGACTCTGAGTATTCACATTCATCACGGTGATTTGTTTCCCATCGGCTGTGGGTTCTCCCTGCAGAGCTGTGATACCCCGGCCTCTCCGTTACCTTGCCGCGAAGCACGGCATCCTTGACTCGCTCAAACGCAGACGCTTCCCGTCGCCAGGATCGGTGTTTCTTTGTAGGTCATACTTTTTGGCCCCTGAGAAAGCTCGGCTTCACCGGACTTAATTTGTCCCCCTGAGGGCCGTCACCTTGTTTATTTTCACATCACAGCGCTCTTCAAGGCAACGCTCCGTTCCATTATCTGACTGCGCCGCACGCTTTGAGTTGATACGAGCATTAATATGCAAATGTTTATTTATTTATTTCGTTATTTATTTCATTATTTATTTATTTATTTATTTATTTATTTATTTATTTATTTATTTATTTATTTATTTATTTATTTATTTATCTATTTCTTATTTCTTATTTCTTCTTCTTATTTTTTTTAATACCAGAAGTATGTATTTTTTCCCTGTTAATTATTGAGAGTTAACTACATCCAGATAGTCGACTCGTGTTCAACGCAAGGTTACAGGAATAACATGCACGTACTGGAATGAAAGCTAGAATAGAAGGAGAGAGACTGCAGAGCTGTTTTTGAATATCACGTATATTAATGTGGCTAGAACGCTAACTTAGCAGGATTTGTCTGCCCTGAATAGAAAAACAACAGTCGGGAAAGTCTTGACGACATTAAAATATATTTCATCTAGATCTCCGCTGTTACCTTCTTGATTTCCCGGCTATTCTGTGTTTCATTCCTGTTGCATTTTCGAAATGAATGAATAAATATTATCGGTCTCGCTGCAGAAAGCCCTCTCTTACCTCGGGCACGGAGTGCGTGTTTGGTCCGCTATCGATCACTCACGGATTTCCAAATAAATGCTAACGGAGTGTGCAAACCCTTTGGCAATCAAGCTGGAGGAACACCTTGATCTGAAAAGCTTTATTTGCAGTACTCGAGATGAATCAGCGTCCGATAAGAGGGCTCTACTGCCGCCTGACAGTAACTAATTTCGCACCAATCTGACGTCTAATCCCCAATCAGCTTCATGCTGCTTTTTTTATTACCTTTGCTTATGGCACGAAAAAAAAATATCCAGAGCCGCCAAACGCAACATCCACTTACACGTTGAGAAATAAAAGCGATAAAGTATATCCTCCGCACAAACACGTTAAAAATCCAGATACAAGTAGACAGATGCTGCATTTCGCAGGGAAACCTCTATGAACAACCCAGAGTCCCAGAGCCACAATCTTCACTTTAAAGGTAGCCTATGATTACCCATCATGCAACTCCCCTGTCTCGCATAGTTTGGGTTGCAGTTTCTCGTTTGGGTGGCCCTCTGGAACATCTGAAGAGTCCGGCTCCATTTCCCCGTACCGCCGAGTCTCTCTCGCCGTAGTGTGCCTCCGTCTCCGCCCGGAATCGGTAGTGGGGAGGTTCGCCGGGGTCCGCGGATCCGCAGGGAGCCTTTTCAATCACTGTGCCATCAGGGAACGAGTCAAAGCTCACGGATCGACGCCGCTCCTTTGTCCACCTCGCACACCCTCTAAGATAAGCGCTTTGTCTCGGTAGCACACATCCTAAAGGAACACATTTCACTTCTCTTGAGTTGTATACCCGCTTTGCATTTTCACAGGGTCTACGTGTAAAAGTGGACATGGAGAGGAGCGCGGTGCTGGGTTAGTTAGTGGCGCTTCGTTCGGCCGACCTCGCCTGCGGCAGCAATGTACATATGTACAGATTGGCGTCACCGTGCATCAGTCTCTCCAGCCACAATCTGAGAGAGGGAATGTTGGCAGGTGAAACTGGACCACTCGGACACACACACACACACACACACACACACACACACACACACACACACACACACACACACACACACACACACACACACACACACACACACACACAAAAAAAAATAAAAAATAAAGATATAAGCTGTACATATTTAGAGAGAGGCCTCGGGGACCACTCTTCCCATCTGCTCGATAGCGGCAAGGTCCTTAGCACGCGGCGCTCAGAGCTTTAGTGTCCGTAGCAGAGGAGGTGGAGGGGCAGCAGCAGAAGGCCGGTGACAGCCGCCCGAGGAGGCGCCGAGTTGGGATGGCTGTTGGGAGGAAGGATGGAGCTGCCCAGGAGCTGCTCATTCCCCATCGCCTGGAGAGGAGAAACAACAAACAAGTGTCATTAAGACAATCCCACCAAGGCACTGTTAACACCTTTAGGGTCAGCCTTAAAAGGAAAAAGTTAGAAATGACACAGGACACATTATTTATTTTGTATGTTGCTGGATGCAGTAAATATAAAGTAATTAATGAAAGTAATAAAGTAAATAATGTATACATATGTGTATACATATTTGTGTGTAGTATATACTGTATACTGTATGTATAGGTATATATGTATGTAAATATGCATATTTGTGAATACAATCTTAATTCATTGCACATTATTACACTGTTATTGCATGTTAATGCACATTATTATCTGTACATCACTGTGCATCTGTGGATGTATACACCCTCCTATCAACTACAGTTATTAGGACACATATAGACACACACACACACACACACACACACACACACACACACACACACACACACACATATATATATATATATATATATATATACTGTATATATTTGCCTTTTACTATATATATATAAAACATATATATGTTTTTCAGTTTTTCATTAATATTTTTTTATTTTTCTTCCTACTTGTTTTGAGTTAAATCAGAGTTAGAGTTCAAGTTCAAGTTTATCCTGTACCATTATATACACTGTATGTTTTTTTTTCCCCAGTAACAATTAATTCTTTAACAGTTAATTGATTCACAAAATGTAAAAAATATAAACGTAGTAAATAACATTTTCCACCGGTGTGGGTAGTAGTGTGTCCAGCGGGTTCTGCATGGTCTCCACGGTGTCCAGAGGTGCCGGGGTGCTCTGCTTCCTGTGGTTCTCCCCTCCTGGACTGGACAGTCTGGGTCCGCCGGGCGTCGGCTGCTGCCCCTCGCTCCCAAACGCCAGGAGGGCATTCTCTGTTTGGTTTAGACATTTGAAAATAAAGTATGAGTGGGGTTGGTGTACAACATCATTATTTAATGATATACAACAAACACAAACACAAAGACATTTCACATTCAAAAGCTGGGAAAGTGCAAAGTTGGTGCCTGCTACCAGTGAAATCGCAGTCGGAACGATGGCTTCGCTGTTCAATCCCAGTGGGAATTTGAATTTAAGCCAAAACCCTGATGAGATTTAATTTAGCTCCGTGTTTGTGAGCTGAAAGCGGTTCAGAGACAAAACTGAAAAACTAAAGGATGTGTCATGTCGCTGCATTTCCACAGCTTGTCAGGCTGAGTAGTGAGGCAGGGGTGGCAGCGTTTACCGTACACCATAAGATAATCATTTTCCTTTTGCTTCGTTTATTTATTTCTGTCTCTTTTTGCTTTTTTATTGTCTTTGAGAACGAACACATTGATAATTGTTCCCATCTGGAGAAACCCGAGACCTTTAGACTGCTGCAGGTCATCTAGCAGCCTTGATTGCTTGTGTTTTATTATTATTATTATTATTTTGGGTCCAGCCCTGTGGGCTGGATACCTTATTGTTATTGTTCAGGAAAAATGCTCTGAATTTTAAAATCTACTATTTGAAAAAGAAGAACGGCAGAAGCTATGAACACGGCTACGTTTCGTTTGAACCAATATGTCACAAACATCTTGTGGTTTAAGTTTCATCCAAATCGATCCACATATGGAGGAGAAATTAGTGGAAAACCAACCATATTGTCACCCAAGTCTTCAGCTGGTCGTGCTTGACTGACACGTTCGTAAACAGTATGAACGAGATGGGATTTTGAGTAAGACGCTTTATGACCTCATCATACTATTTACAATAAATGTGCAGGTTCTGGTTCAGAATGTACATTGTCCAGTGTACTGGAGAGATCACAAACAAGCCGTTTGTGTATGTATTTACAGTATGTACCTTCTAACCTGGTAGACGTCTGTGGATCTGTTGGACTGATGTTTTATCTCTGTCTTCCCCTTTAATTTGCCGGATTAATGAAAAATACGAAAAACAGTTGTCCACAAAAACTCGTGACCACATCGAGTCGGGTCCACTTGAATGTAGTGATGCATTCAAGATCCAGAAAAACGGAAAAATAGAAGCCGTGATATGATAAATACTCACAGAAATACCACAACGTTTTTGGTATTTCATGGAAATGTAACTAAGTGAAAATGTAATTCAAGGAAAAAAGTCACCGCTGAAATTACTGAGCTACACTGCGTCACCCAGGAACGATCAGAAGAGAAACATGCAGACGTCAGTCCATGAAGATTGGTCCAGACCACGAAGGCCACGACTCTAACTTTTGTAACTTGTGATGCATTTCACAGAAACCAAAAAAACTGTAATATGTACCTAAAAGGAATAAACTGGACCCTGTGCTTTGCTGCCTGCAGCTATATTTTTTATTATTTATTATTATTATTATTACTATTATTATTATTATTATTATTATTGTCAATATTATTTGATTTAATTTTATATTATTATTGTCATTATTTGTTTTATATTTACCATTTTCCTAATAAGGCTATTTTATTTATTCATATTTACTTGATTAATAATCTAACAATTACATGAAACATGGACAGATTAATTTATCATCAGTTCATTTCAGACAATAATGTGACAAAAATGAAAGCTCATCAAACATTATGGAAATGGGAATATGAATATAGGAAGAAGGTTGTTGAGGATGTCAGCCATTATTATTATAGTTATCCTATGAAACCCAATCGAAATGAGAACAGAACCAAAAAAAAACATAAATAATAATAACAATTTGAAATAACTGTCACCCAGGTAACCACTTATGTATTTCAATTGTGTATTTAAATGAAATATTCATGACATTAACGTAGAGGGAAGAACTAACAGGAATAACATAACAAAAATAAAATTCTAATCTAATTGAAACATGTATATTTGGAATTACTGAAGTCGGAACCACAACGTGATGTCATCATGCAGGAAAACAATTTGGTGCAGAACAGAAAAAAAGTGCATGAAATAATAACATTAATGGTGAACAGGACAAAGCAAACCAGAGCAGACAGAGCGGTCAGATTGTTCGTACAAAAACGAAACAAGAGCAGATCAAACGAGACAGACTGAAGAGACAGGAGCAGACACACACACACACACACACACACACACACACACACACACACACACACACACACACACACACACACACACACACACCTACACACAGACCAGATGCGGCGCTGCACATGCAGATTGTTGTCGTGTTAAGTGATGTTATCATGTCTGTCTCAATAAGGCATAAAAATGGGAAGAAATCCATTTTTTTTCAGCGGTGGATGATAACTTGTGTTGTGAATATACAGTATACATTGAGTATATATTTTATTGACATTTCAGATAACTTGGTCAGATTTGGATCACATTAAACTGTGTGCTTTTTTATTATATTTCCAGATTTTTCATACCCCCAAAATGTTCACCACAGTGACACCTCATGACCCTCAACATTTTTAGATTTTTCTATTTGATTTTTAGCTTAGTAAGCCTTGTTAAAGTCACGCTTTTGGCTCATTCTCCACTATATGAATTCTTAAAAAAATGTAATTAAATATAAATGTTCTTCCCTGCCGCAGATGTAAATATATTTTAAAATTGACATTAAAGGCGTTTTTGCCTTGTTAAGCCATTTCACATTAAGATTACTACGTGCTGATACTTGCTTCCTCAGGGGAATGAAAGTATCTCACTCCATCGGGCGACAAGATACGTCTCAATTCTAGATGAAAATAACAGGCTAACACGGTTTTTCGAGAGGGGTTTGGCGAGTCGAGATGGTGTCAGCACCGGGAGGAAGGAAATCACTCGATATTCTCTTCAGGTCTCCAAACTGCACCTGCCTCTCTGCAGCACGCTGGCTAACTTAGTGACCAGCGGCCTTTGCCAAACAACTCTGAGACCTCTCTGTGTGTCTTTTTAGCAGAGACCGGCAAAAGCACGAACGCACGCACGCATGCGCGCACACACACACACACACATTAACGCATACACGCATGCACAAAGTAAAGACAGGCCTCGTTAAAGCAGATCTCTGGAAAACAGACACAAAAATTTAGATTATAAAGACCTTTTAATTATTCCCTCCCTATGGAAAGGATTATGGGTAAAAACCGAAGGCCAGGCAGGAGAGAATTACCAGGAGACCAAACAATGGGAGGGATGGTATCTGCAGCGAGGCGTCCCGTGAAATGAAGCTGAAAACGAGTCCCCAGATATAGTGCACGATGGTGACCTGATAATACACGGCTGCCAGATCGCTTTATCGTGGCCTAATTACATACAGTACATGAATCAAAGTCCCAACAACGGGCGTTTCATTCCAGCCTTTGTTGACCAAGGAAATCACAGACGTAGGACGAACTCAATTAAGGTCTCGGAAACCTTTTTGTCTTCGCGTGAGAAGTGCGATTATATTGAGCGTCCTGGGAAAATTATTGTTAAAACACCTCATAAATCGACATATCTACAATATAAAAGGTTCATCCTATTCCCATTCCCTCTAATGAAATGCATATTATGATCAAATATGATGGACCTAGAAGGAAAATGAGCTTCTGTCTTCTCTCTCATTCAAATGTAAATATGTAATAACCTAAAGAATAACAAGGCCAAGCTTTTCCTTCTTTACTCACAGACACAATGTAAGGCTTGAATGTGTGTAGACCCAGGTGAAATTATCAAGCAAGTGAGACGAAGGTGGATGATTAATGAGGAAGGGAGAGAGAGAGAGAGAGAGAGAGAGAGAGAGAGAGAGAGAGAGAGAGAGAGAGAGAGAGAGAGGCAGAGGGAGAGAGACTGAATGAGGGCATACTGTCAACGTGACAAAATCACGGGTTCTTCCTCTTCCTCAAACATAATTCCCTTTGCTGCTGTTTTATGATGAGGATCTCACAGGCTCAGTCCTCTGACATGTGTGTTTTTAGGACAGTGGTTCTCAACGGGTGGCTCCCGGCCTAAACTTGCGCCGTGGTGGGTCCATTTTGAGCAAAACAAAGCAATCTACCTGAACCGGTTTACCTTTTAGTTTCCCGATGTCTTGATTAGGCCTATGATTGCATTCTGTCGTCTAGATAAAACAGTATTTCGGAAGCTCCAGAATTTTTTTGTTGTTGTTTCAATGGCTACTTTATTCAGTATGGCAGTCCCACCTGCCGCCCGCCACCCGAGGGGCGTTTTCAGGACCCTCTGACACAGAGACACAGGTAATGGAGTAGAAACACACCGGTTTATTGTAGCGAGGGGGCTAGGTGGAACAAGCCCGGAGCAGATGTACAACATGTCATGACAAGGGCTCCTCTCCTGTGTGTGTGTGTGTGTGTGTGTGGGGGTGGATGGGGGTTTTACCTGCTGCTCCTTGATTAGTCTAAAGAGCAACCGGCATACGGCGACACTGATCCTAGGCCCAATTACCGAGACCCAGGACAGGTGTGGCAGCTAAAACCACACCACCCACACCACTCACCACCACCCGCACCACATTGAGGTTTTAGCCCCTTTTGAACTTTTTGGATAGTTTTTAAACAAACTAGAAAAGAATAGTGTTTGGAAATGATTAATTCGATGAATTAGTGCAGCCTTACAATTTTGATCTCTGATCAGAAGCTGATTTCCATTATTTCTTTATTTTGTAAGTCAAATTAAAAATAAAATCTGGAGTTAAAAAATATTCTGCACACCTGGCAAGTACTAGCGTGCCGTGGCACAGTAGTTTTAAAACACTGACTCAAGACTACATGCCTTAATGAGCCGGTGTTTCTGTGGTGTTGGCTGTGTCTATGTTGTAATGAGAAAAAATCTGATTCCGGTGTGAATTGATCGCTCTTCTAAAATGGAACCACAAAGGCTATTAGCAATTAGCTGATGGGGATGAGGGCGAAAAAGGTTAAAAAGAGCAAAGGTTATAACATTAGCCTCTTGTGCAGCCACAGCCTCTACAGGAACTCTCTGTGGAACCTATGGATTCACTTCGCCCGTCCTCTTTCTTTACTTCGGCAGAATTACAAGACACAGACTGAGGTTGCGTTGCCAGAGATCCAATCTGAATCGGATTTAGGACCTACGCATATGAAAGAAAAGTCTGATTCCATGTGACTTTGTTCAAAAAATGTCCAGATCATGTGTCCTGACCATTCGAAGCTGAAATGTGAAAGAAGCCTTCGCAATGAAGTATAAATCTGGATCCTGGGACTTGGATCCTAGACCGTTATTTTAGTTGTTTTTCAAAGCTATTCTGATTCAAAAATAACCCCCAGGGACAGATTGTTATCAATGGAAATAATGAGGATTCACATTCCCGCAGTATTTAGGTCTCACGCAGAGTTTACATGGACGGCACCGAAGCGGAAAGGTAAATGCACTGTACCGCCTCGTGCTGAGTCTTATCATCTGGTGGAAGAGAAATTACCTTGCAGGTCCGGAGGCATATCAATGGGATTCTGCACATATTGCTCTCAGATACATACGGCAGATACGGAGGTTTTCTATACAACCAAGACAGTCTGAATACTGAGTCACAAGCAGCCGCGTAGAGACGTAAACATGGAAAAGGTGAGCAGGAAAGATCATTAGAACAAATCATGTCAATAAATATAGCCCTGGGAGGTAAGCTTAAAGCTTAAAGAGATATAAAACCATTACAGTGAGCAAAATAAGCCTTCGAAATACTGTTTAGCCTGGATAGGATTTGGTAGAAGTACGATCCTCCTGTTTTTATTTTTCTCCTTTTGTTCCAATTTGTTTATCTTTGTATGTTTCACTGTTTGATATCTGAACAGCTAAAACCACAAATGGAGAAATAGGAGGAAAAACACATTCCCATTTTGAAATAAAGGATTCTCACCAGATGTGAGAAAAACATCCCTTCGAAGGAAAACGTGTCATTATGACGAGCGGATGCGGTTTCCTCGAGCGTGTGAACCGCTCAACACCAACCAGGCGCCCAACACAGAAACAACGAGAGAAACTTGGTAATTCCCCCAAACCGGCGTCGGTGGCACTCACGGAGACAGACGTTGTCGGTGAAGTGGCTGGAGAACTCGTCGCACTCGTCCTGCTGCGTCCCGGCGAAGGAGCAGGAGCACCAGGGGGCCACGCTCGACGTCGAGTTGTCCACGTAGTTGGGGGTCACCGAACTTCCTGCGGGGTAAGCGCATCGACGCCCCCATCGTTATGAAATATTTCATCTGGCTTTTCAGTTTGCTGTCACGGCGCCGCTTTCACACTGTTCGATATCCTGCAACTTTTATGAGGATTGTTGACTCACGACTCGATGATGATCTCTAATATTTTGGATTTGCCGGTTGGAGTTTGTGTGCACGCCAAATCGCTCGGATGTCCCTTCTGGGGGATTTTATGGAGTCGGGAATACAATAACATTTTTTGGGCAGCGCCATTTTTTTGGGGTGTATTCAGTTCGGCTTTCCGCTCCTCTTCTGGGGTGTGAAAAGGAAAAGCGTTGCACTCGTGCTCTCGTACTGCCCATTCATGAAACAAAAGCCTGGCATTTATCACACATACTTTACTACTGCGATTCTCCTGAAGCGTCCCATTATGGGGGTTGTTCTCCTTGTATCGCACAATCCCAAATTGGGTGTAGTGTTTTTTCATAAGGTAGCTTCTAACATCCGTTATCCTTTTTTCCGCGCTCCAAATCTTCACCTGTTCTGTATGCATTCATTTGCTCTCCCTACCCTTCCCTTTACTTTTTCCAAATCCTCTGTTGCACGCAACATTAGTTTCTCTCTGTACCCGTCTCGCATACGATATGGAAAAATACATCCCTTCAAATATTATTTGGAGAGCGATTCACCCCCCTCCACGTACACAGATAAACAACCCTCCCCTTCACCTCACCTACCGATGAGCCCCGTGTAGGCCAGCAGACAGCCTCCATAGTTCCCTTGCTTGCAGCCATTGGCGGACGATAGTGAAGGTTGGCATTCGTATTGGAACTGCGCCAGGCGAGATCTGGGGAAAAAAACAACCATCTCCGTGGTCACGGTCGGTCCGGTCACGTCAAATCCCCATGTGTTCATGTCGGCATTTTTATATCCAAAGCTGCTTCTTAACTTTCCCGTACTTTCCACGTACTTCAGTTTCTCTCACCTCTCCTCATCTCAACGTCCCTGGTCAAGGTAAAAATCAACAGAAATGGACTGTAATGCGATAGTGATAGAGAGAGCATTATAATTCATCCCCCAGATCCAGGATCATTAGTAAAGCCCTCTGAGTGTAATGGGGCTGTGAAAAATAATGGTCATGACCAGAGATAGCAAAGAGCGATAACTCTGATCCATCTGGCTCTTTATCTGCGCTAAATATTTAATGTGTTATTCCAATGGGCTCTCCTGGGTGTTCTAACCAACGGCGAGGAGAGAGCTTCGGGGTGAAACAGTGGGCCGTTTTGTTGATTAAATGGCTTTCTTTCGTTCCAAAATGGCCATAATACTGAGCGGCCATAACTCAAAATGTTAGGGAAATCCACAATCAAAGGACTAGCTATAATACTGCGAATTTCAAAAGAACCGGCTTTATTGATTCGGATCGTTGAGTGAGAATAATTGAAGCGGGACGTAAAACAGAAGGACTTTAACAGTTACAATCATATTACAAAAATCTGTTATTCTAATGGAGCCTGAGTGTGAGAGAGAGTGAGAGAGAGAGGGAGAGAGAGAGAGAGAGAGGGAGGGAGAGAGAGAGAGAGAGAGAGAGACCGTTCGCTGGCCAAGTGAGAAATAACTTTAATATAGCTCACCAACTGAGAAGAAAGTATATGCGGGAGATTAACAATTTAAACAAACGGAAACCAATCAAAAGCCTTGGGCTCCAACCTGCACACATAGTCGGCCTTGCAGATCCTCATCTGGGTCAGGCAACTGGGTTTGTCCAGCCCTTCGTAGGAACAAGTGGGAACAATGGTCTGCCTCCGCCGCTCTGCACAGGCCGTGTCGGTGCAGGGGCAGAAGAGCAGCTCGTGGGTGTAGTCGGCCGGGACCCGGTCGAAGAAACGCCGCAGGGCCTTGTTGCATCTAGCCCGGTTGCACAGACCCGACTTGCCGGAGGGTTTGATGCAAGCCGAGACGTATTCTGTGCGCAGCTTTTGGCACAGGTCGTCCACGTTGCAGGCCTTGGCTGCATCCAGGCAACGATTCACAGTCGTCATGCCAACTTCAGAGTCTGCGGATGCCAGAAAGGTCAAAAGTGAGGGTAGACATTTTGGAAAATAATAGCTGCTAGACAGGAATGTAGGTGTTTCACAACCCGCTCTTCAGTGGCGTAAGTCCCGACGGTGCAGGCGGTGCCGCTGCACCTCGGCGCAGTGGGCGCTAGGGGCCCATCCCATCAGCGTGCCAGCGATGGGGCGCGATGGGATGGTTAGTCGACAGATTGCCTACAGCGACAAAATGGCTAGAACTGTACACGTGAGGGTGTGTGGGTGAGTGTGTGTTGCCGTTCTTATAGCTGAGGTTGTGGGATCAATAAAGCAACAGATAATCTGGTATTCTTCCTTTAAGCAGAGCCGGGATATTCACTTCACAACTGGATTTCAGACTCAAGGAGGAGATTTATTCAGACTAAAACATGGGCGCATATTTGATTTGAACTTGATTTGGATTTGAAAACATGGAAACATTAAGTGACAATTCTGCATTGTGCTGTTTCTGAGCTTTCAGTAATGTGACTACGCCGGCCTCATAAAATGAAGAGCTGAAGACGTGATTTGGAGCCTCACTAAAGGCTTTGTTACGCAGAGCTAAAGGGTTATATCCACAATGATCACTACTCACAAAGAGGGGAAATAATCAGAATCTTGAAAAGATATGGAATAAATTACTTCTTTATGAGGGTAATTCACTAGTTTGTAATAACAGCCACTGTTTGGAAAACAGTGGCTGCTTTGGCCAGAAAAAAAAAGAATATTTAATTTCAACTTGAATGCTTTACACAGTCTTGTTATATTTTTAATTCTAATTACATAATAATACATCCCCTTTCTGGTATAGGTAGGCCAGGGCTTATATATTTTAACTTGAACTTAAGACTATGAGTAAGATGGCCTGAATAAATGAAAGGGTGATGATTAGAGAGTATTGCTTGTATGTTCTGATACAAATTTAAATGAAAATCTTATTAGTATCGTCCATTGTGACAGTGACACACATAGCAGGTCATTTCTATGAAGTGACATCATGATTCAGGATTTATATGTTCTGCCGCGGCGGGGGATGAGATGAATAATGTCGATTTATTTGCAAATTAAAACACTGAAACCAAACATAGCGTGTTCAATTGTGTTCAAATGCATGACAAACGCTTACATTTTTAAACTATGCCTTGGGGACACATAATGGAGCTGTACCTGCCTTGGGCAAGCTTCCAGGATAAATTTAAACACTCAAGCAGGCTCCTCTTACCAGGACAAAGCAACTTCAGAGACGGGAGAAATGTATTAGAATGTGTAAAAAAATGAGATAAAAGTTGATTAAAGCCGATGGACTTGCCAGCTGTGATGGACGCCAGTCGGACGTAGTTGTAATCCCTCTCCACGGCCTCGTAAGGATAGCTTTCCACCAGGTTGAGTCCTGAAAGTACAACCAGAGTAGGTATTAAAAAAAGATTTGATGAAAACTTAATGACCCCCGCACTCCGTCCACGCCAAATTAAAGGGGAACGACGCTCCAACTTAATCATTTTTATTTACCCAGAGCGGCGGCTTGACATCATTAGGCCGAATCATAAACAGCCCCACATGAAAGAGTCTGTCTGTTATCCATTTGTCAGACACACTGCATTTCTTTTAAACAAACGACGTTCTCAGTTTTCGGACGAGTGTCCGTTAAATCATTAACTCCCCATCATCCTTTTTAAGCTGCCTAAAAAACAAGGTCGATCTCATCCGTGGCTTTTCAAGGGGGACAAATAAAAAAAAGAAAAGGGAATAAAGAGATCAAAACTGGAACGCTTTAGTGGCGGAGACAGCTGCTACGTCCGGGCGGAGCGCTCACCGTGGATGACCGACTGATGCAGGCTCCAGTAGATGCTGAGGCAGTTCTTCTCCCTCTTCATCCCCCGCTTGCACTGGCAGCCGTGCAGGGGGCTGGAGAGGAGGGCCGACACGGCGTTGGCGCACTGGCTCCGGGCCCCGGGTCCCAGCTTCATGCTGCCGTTGCCCGCCACGCACTGACGCAGGGTCCTGAGACGTGGGCTGCAGGCCTCGTCGCTGGAGCACGAGTCCCCGGCGACCAGGCAGTCCATGCCCGCCCTGATCACCTCCAGCAGAGCTGCGACACAGAGCGGTAAGATGAGGTTTACCATCGAGATATGAAAGAAAGATAAAGAGGGAAAAGAGAACGGAGGTTGTGTATCTGAAGGAGGCGGGGCGGGGCGGGGCGGGGCGGGGCGGGGCGGTCAGCGGATGTGAGGTAGAGGTCTTGGTCGAATTGTTCATTCCTGCAGTGGCTCTACCTTTTCTCCACACTGGACCCTCCATCAGGTGTTCAATGTAAGTCATCCACGATCCGCGTTCCGTGCAAAAAGCTCACTCCACATTGAAGGAGAATCTAACAAGATGCCGCCAGCAGTCTGACTTAGTTTCTGTGAAATAACCTCATACGTATCCGAACACGATGCCCACGATAGAAATATGAACGAAATGTCAGTAATCAGTTTTTTTTGGTCGTTGCACTCGTCTAAAATAACTCCTCAAATTTGCAAAGTCAGACTGCGTTGGCAGAGGTGTTAAATGCAGGTTTCTAAGTACAAGCACACTTCATCCACTGTATTTTCTGCTTCATTATCCATCAAGAATGTTCTAAAGTGATCGGCCTCAAGGCTAAATATCCTCGTGTAGTCTTTCCAACCTCTCACGACATGCGAGGGATGCATTCTAACAGTCCCCTGCTCCGTCATCACAAGGATTCTTCTTCGAAACGGAACACGGAGTCAGGATGCACGGCGGACAGGTATTGTCTTTCCAGAAAGAAGAGAAGAACAACACGTTCACACTGTTTCAGCGAGTGACGCGGGAATGACGCCGCGCCCAGCGGCTCATCCTGCGAAGCCTCTTGAGGAGCTACCTGTTGACTTGTGCATATAAAGAGAGCTTTGAAGAGGGAAAAGTCTCTCTCTGTGGCAGCAGTTACACCCCCAAGCCATGTCCAGTTTATTGATATGATCTATCTCAATGTGCCAGCGTGACAGTTGGTAAGATGAGTATTTGTGTTTTTTTTACGAGCGCTGCCGTGCGCCGAAGGCAGGATGAATCCTTTTAATACAGTCGATGAGCTACTGCATTTTGCGGCCCTGCTTTTCCGTTGAATACACACATTCATATAGTTGTGTGTGTGTTTTTTTCCCACTGCTCTCTATTTTCTTGTATTTTATTTCATGTCTTCTCCATATTTTTCTTTGTTGCTTTGATTTTAACGGCAAAGTTTACGTGTCACGACATAGGTTGATTGACGTACTGTACTGGAGCAGTATTGCGCAGCACTACACATTTGAACTGATTAAGAAAATATGATTTTTGGCGCAAGATAAATAATATATCAAGGACATTTAAGTGCTTTCCAGTGGTTCAACCACCAGGCCCTAATTTGCATGTGCACATACAGTAACACACAGGAGTGATAGAGGAAGAGGAAGACCGAGGCAGGAATCAAATTCGGAAATAATATCCTCCCATCTCCTGCGTTTTAGCGGAAGCCGTAAAAGAACGGGGATTGTGCTCTGGGGATTGTGCATGAAAACCAACAAAATCAGTAAAAAAAAAAAAAAATGCTTTCATAAAGCCAATTTAGAAAAAAAAAACAAAAAAAAACTGACGAACACCGTGAAGGTTTTTTTGGGTTTTTTTTATTTGGAAAGAAGGAATCACAAGGCTGTACTTCATACAAATGTACATTAGAACTTATCAAAATCACACTGTCTAAATGTGCACAATTAATGATAATAACACATTTCCATGCGGTTCACAGGCGGTTAATGAGAATTAAAGGTGCTTTAAGCAGTTAATTGGTTGTGTAGGTGTTGGCTGGTTCAAAAGGGCTGCGACTGTTCTTTTCGATACGTCTTCTACTCCAATTTTCCCTGAGAGTAAAAAATAAAATAAAAATGTAGTTGGGTGGTACAAAGTAGCTCCACTCCCAGAACACAGAGTCGGAATATAAAGGACGAGGATTCTTGTTGTGTTTAGCTTCCCTGTTCTTTCACTTGCACACGGCAGAGCCCAAACAAAGGTTTTTGTTGAAGCTCTCAAAGGAGGCATTTTAAGCTAAACTTTATTTTTCGGGAACAATTTGAAACTCACTTTTAAATAACGTTTCTAGGTTTTGTCACCATCACATTCATGTCAGAAAAAGGAAACGTTGTGAAACGTTAAATGATAGTCAAGCTGTTAATACAAAATGTTGGATCTTTTAATGCAAAATAACATTTTAAACCGGAACTCTGAATACCACGCACGCACACACACACACATGCGCACACACACACATAGACACACACACACACACACACACACACACAAAACCATCCGTCAATCCATTTTCCTTTTTACCTGCTGGTAAGAAAAATAATCAGTCTCGCAGGGACACAGTTTGTTGTAGAACCACTACGGCCTCACCCCAACCCCAACCCCCGCACACAACCTCATGTCTTCGCCACAGAATGAGGCTCTAAGTCTCACCCTTGATTCATTCAGCTAAACTGAACATGGACTCTGGCTTTTTGGAAGTCTTGCAGGCGCAGATGGTCAGCTGACCCGGCCGGCCTCTGCTCTCCTGTGTCAGTCTGGGCACAAACCAGAATAGACACCGTACATCAGGAATGCAAATCAGCTATTTGATTTGACATTTCCAATAAGCCTGTGTCAATGTACCGGTGGGTTTAGCCAATTAACCATGTCAGTAATCAATGCCTTGTGCGCCTCGGTTAAGTCCTCAGTTTCCATGCCACATAAATCACAGGAAGATTAGCCAATCAGTTTCCCCAGAGCACCGACTTAATGGCCCACTTCAGCCCAGATAACATGGAAAATGAAACATAATGAGGTCAGCCGGAACGATACCCTCACCTCTGTGTACCTACCAAGCAGCGCGGGGCCGTGCAGGATGGAGGCGACGTGCGTCTGCGCCCGACACATAAACACGCTTTGATTCAGTGATATTTCTATTTAAAACGTACACGATTCAGGCACAATCAACCACCAAAACGCAAGAAGTCATGTATCCGCATTCTGTTAATCAACCCAAAATACAACATTCGGCTAAGCTGAGGTTTGTCGCAGCAGAACAGTCATGTTGGCAAATGTGGAGTTCCGTTTTATCCCATTCAATTCATTAAATGTTGTTTCAACGTTAAGGGGTTAAAGTTGACTCATTTTATTGAAATCCAAGCTCCTATGAAATCCACCCTGAAATCCACCCCCATTAATCTTGCGATACTAGAGATTTGAGAGAAAATAATTTAAATGGTGAAAAAGGTGTATCAAGTCCTTTTTTAAATATTATTTTCTAAAATGTCTAAGCTCACTGATTTTGATGTATGGGATGTGATTAAATGCATTGTGATAAGATTCCTGCGTTTGGAAACTGGGACTACCAGTACATTGGATGTATATTAAAGTCACTGTGATTTAATGTTACTATCTCCACAATTTTATTCTACTTATATAACCTGTACATGTATAATTATTTTTTGGATATTTTGACACAATTTTATACATTTCTGCTGAACGCCGTAAGACATTCCTGTTGTTTTCTTTACTTTTCTGGCATGACAAAATGTGAGATTAATACATCAAAAAGGAGCGCCTTGAGTGTTTCAAAATGAAACATCAAAATGTCTGACTGTTTAAACCAAGGCAACGTGCATTCCACATTGAAAGCTCTGCAGGTGCTTTTCAAGCCAGTGCGCAACGCATGCACAGCTGCAATTTGAAAAGCCAAAGCTGACCACTTCCTCACCGAAACTTCAAACAATCGAAACAATCCCTTGAAATTCTGGGAGACTATTAAATCCTTCGCTGGAAATAAAAAATGGCGCAGCTCTTCCTCGGTGCATTGTTAAGGAGTCATATAAAAATCTCTGATAAGGCCGAAATGCTTGGTTGTTTTAATGAGCATTTCATTGCCTCTGGGTCCTCGTAGGACTCTCTTAACATTACTCGAGAGAATTCCGCCGCTGTTTGTTGTGACGGTCATGTTACAGTAAGTCAATCCTTTCCATTTAATCCAGTTCCAGTCCCAGTGGTGCATAAAGCCCTCAAACTTTCAGACACCACAAAATTTGCTGGCCCTGATAACTTCGACCTTTACTTTCTAAAGCTAGAAGCTGATTTTTATCGCAACTCCTTTGACACATCTTTTTTAATCTCTCCCCGGACACAAACAAACCTCCTCTTAAAAGGAAATCTTCCTTTGTTCTTCCCCTGTTAAAAGGGAGTGACATGACAGCCTTCAACAATTATAGCCCCATCTCCAAATTGTCTGTCCTGGTTAAAGTTCTGGAATCCCTTGTGAGTGAACAACTGAAAGAGTTTTTAACTACTAACAAAATTTTATCAGATTTTCAATATAAAGGAAAAAAAGACAGCACAACTAGAGAGGCCCTGAAAGTAGTAAATTATTTTATCGAATCTTTAGACAGCAAGCAACATTGTGCAGCCCCTTTCATTGACCTATCTATTGGCTTTTGATACTGTGGATCATGCAGTATTGAAGCAGAGACTTATTAGTGTAGGACTGTCAGATCAAACGGTCTGCTGGTTTGATGATTATCTATCAGGGAGATCTCAGTGTGTGTAGGCAGAAGGTATTACTTCCAGCTCCCTTAGTGTATCCAAGGACGTGCCCCAGGGATCTGTCCCAGGACCCCTCCTATTCATGATACAGTATACTGCAGGGTTACCCAGACTTTTTCGGCTTGCGAGCTACTTTTAAAATAACCAGGTCAAGACGATCTACCTGCATTAAAAAATGTGTTTCGAGAGGCTGATTAAGGATTACATCTGCGCCTCCCTCCCCCGCACCTTGGACCCGTGATCCACGGATGACGCGGTCTCCCAGGTACTGCACACCACGCTCACGCACCTGGATGGCCAGAAGGGGGCCTATGTGAGAATGCTGTTCATTGATTATAGTTCAGCTTTCAACACCATAGTT
This sequence comes from Zeus faber, assembly GCF_960531495.2. Taxonomy (NCBI): domain Eukaryota; kingdom Metazoa; phylum Chordata; class Actinopteri; order Zeiformes; family Zeidae; genus Zeus; species Zeus faber. Next base: position 27,330,105 of record NC_137199.1, read on the forward strand.
CCCACCAGACTGGCTGTCAAGCTGATGGAGCTAGGATTGAATGGTCCGCTGTGCACCTGGATCCTGGACTTCCTCACAGGCCGCCCCCAGGTGGTCAAGGTGGGGAAGTACATGTCAAGCTCCCTCACCCTGAATACAGGATCCCCCCAGGGCTGCGTCCTCAGCCCCCTACTGTACTCCCTGTACACACATGACTGTGTGGCCAGGTCCAGCTCCAACACCATCATCAAGTTTGCTGACGACACCGTGGTCGTGGGCCTGATCACCGACTGCGATGAGAAGGCCTACCGCGAGGAGGTGGCTGACCTGTCACTCTGGTGCCAGGACAACAGCCTACACCTGAACGTCAGCAAAACCAAGGAGCTGATTGTGGACTTTAGGCGTGGATCACAATCGAGGACGCACGCGCCCTTGTGGATTAATGGGACTTCTGTCGATAGGGTGACTAGCTTCAGATATCTGGGAGTCCACATCACAGAGGACTTAACATGGACTGTTCACACAGACACTCTGGTGAGAAAGGCGAGGCAGCGTCTCTACCACCTCAGGCAGCTGAGGAAATTCCGGGTCTCGGTGAGGATCCTCAAGTCCTTCTACTCTGGAGCAGTGGAGAGCATCCTGACAGGCAACATCACTGCCTGGTTTGGGAACTGTACTGCCCAGGACAGGCGGGCCCTGCAGAGGGTGGTGCGTTCAGCTGAACGTACCACTGGAACTACCCTCCCCCCCTTGCAGGAGTTATACACCAGGAGGTGTAGTAGCAGAGCCCGTAGGATCATGAAGGATCCTCATCACCCCAACAACGGACGGTTTCAGCTGCTGCGGTCAGGCAAGCGCCTCCGCAGTCACGCAGCGAGAACAGAGAGACTGAGACTGAGTTTTTTCCCGCACGCCATTAGAACTGTCAACGCTGACCTCACCAGGGGTCCTAACTGAGCCATGCACTAGGCTCCACTACCTACTGTACTGTATGTAGCATACTGTACCGCATACTGTATCACTGTTCAGGGTTGTTCGTGATGCCGTATTGCTGCGCCGTACTGTTGTATACTGTGCTGTATTATCCCAAACACTACCTCACACTATTCACATTCACATGCCACTTTAATTCACATGCCACTTTAAATGCACATATCTGTATATACATAAGCATATTCCGGTGGCACGGTGGCGCAGTGCATTGCACTGCTGCCTCACAGCAAGAAGGTCCTGGGTTCGATTCCCGCCTGGGGCGCTGTTGGCACCGTGCTCCGGCGGGTTATCTTCCAAATAGGAGCCTTTCTGTGTGGAGTTTGCATGTTCTGCCCGTGCTCACATGGGGTTTCCTCCACCTCACGTCAGTAAGGACCCCCACCAAAAACATGCACCCATCATCGTCTGACCAGCGATGGACACTTGTCCCCGGGTGCGTCCACGTATGCTGCCCACTGCTCCTGGCTGTGCCCCCGGAGGAAGGACAAGCCAGGATGGGTCAAAAGCAGAGGAGCCATTTCACCGGCCACCATCAAGCGTGTGTGTGTGTGTGTGTGTGTGTGTGTGTGTGTGCAAGCATGTGTCGTGTGACGATTAAAGACTGTTTCTTCTATCTATTCCATTTTATTTATTTTTATTGTATTTTATTCTTTATATTTGTATCTTATTCTATAAGTATTCCACTTACTGTATTACGTTTTAGGAGTCAGTTAGTCGGTCTATTAGAAAGGAATTTTCTACTTTTTATTTTATTTTATTTTTTATTTTTTCCTAGGACATATTGTGTGCTATCACCGGGTGCGTTGCATTACATTTCACTGCATATATGTATGGAAGTATGTATATGTATGTGACAAATAAAAAATCTTGAATCTTGAATCTTGAATCTTGCTAAATATATTTATTGACATATATATATATATTAAATATATATATATATATATATACTACCGGGAGCAGCTGAAATAGGAAGAAGAAGAAGAAGAAGAAGAAGAAGAAGAAGATACTGAGTATACTTTATATATACAATATACTGTATGTTGGCGTACCTTGCATCACTGCATGAACCTTTACGGCACAATACAATAAAAATACATTTATGGTCACTACCTTACTCTGATGACTTGCACTGAATGGAGTCGCCAGGGTTGCATAGTCCGGACAGCAGCTGCTGGTAGCCAGCCTTAGGTAGGCTTCCAAATGATCACCAGTCAGGTTGGAATGGTATTTGGACTTAATAATATAATAAAATAATCTTGATTTGGGAAAAGGCTGACCCACATAAATAAGTACAGCCGAATAATGCAGTCAAGGAGGAAGCACATTTCCTCACGTTTGGGTACTTTTCCTCTGTGAGTAAGTTCCAAAACTGTCCATGAGCCCTGGACTTCAGCTGAACGTCAGCCTGTAGCGTCAACATCTCATCCTCCACCTCAGACCAGTTCAGGTGGAACAGTGTTGCAATTTTTGATGCGAGTGAATCAACCTCAACATCTTCCCTAAATGGGCAGCACATACATGTAGCGATTGGCTCGAGTAAAGCAGAGTCTGGAAACCGTTTGTCAAAGTCTGACGGACAGTTTTCAATCTGCTCTGCGTAGCGCGCCCTGTCAAGTTGCGCACACGCCTTCCCTGGGGTCTCCAGCTCCGATGCCAGGTTTTGAAAGTTCCCCAAATCATGGCGCCGCAGCTTTTGAGGACAGACGTTGCATTTTTCGTTTGAAAGCATTAACTGAACTGATCGTGTTGACCGGGGTTTTGTCTATAAATTAAGCTCATTCAACATGGACAGGAATTTCCCCCTACGAAGCCATCTCACATCAACGTGCAGCAAGAGTTCAGAGTGGTGGCAGTCAGCCTCCTCCAGATGTGCACGGAACGGCCGTCTTTGAAGAGATCTCGCTCGAATAGAACAGCTATCTTTCATGTTTTGCATTTGTGCACATAATGCTCCTTGTATTATGCAGTGGTAGTTAAGGAAGTCGGGGAAAGCATCGCCCTCTCTGAACTTGGTAATAAATCCATTCAAGCGGCCCATCGTTTCGGGCGCACCGTCCGTGGTGATTGACATCAATTTACACACTGGGAGCTGGGTTTTCTCGATAAAGTTTTTGAAAGACTGAAAAATGTCCCCTCCTCGCGTGTGTTCTTTCGTGGGCAGTTTTGTTAACAGCTCCTCTTTTGCCGTCATGTCTGTGAGCACCATCCGAATAAATATGCACATTTGTGCTGTATCACTTATGTCCGTAGACTGGTCCTATTGCAATGAGAAACACTCAACAGTCCACGACGTCCTTCCAAAGCTGCTGTGTCAAATCATCGCCCATTACTTCACAGCGCCGTGTTACTGTTCTTCTTGATAGCTGAAGAGATTTGGTTGAAGATAATATTTCTGGTTTAAACAACGAGTCAGCCGCCTCAACGAAGGCCTCTTTTACCATCTCTCCATCTTGGAAGGACTTCTTATGCTTAATGACGGAGCGACTCACCCGAAACGATGCTTCGGTGGCTGCCTCTGCTTTTGGATTCAGCTGTGTGAAAAATTACTGCTGTCTGGTTAACTGCGGTTTCAGTTCAGTCACCTTCCTCTTTCTCAGCTCGCTCTTCGGAGGGAAACCGGTGTCGTAGTTTTTATGAACAGTTCGAAAGTGCATTTCCACATTTCCCTTTTTTTGGAATAGCAACGGTAGATTGACAGATCAGACAAACGCACTTCGAATATGACATGGTGAGAAAAAAAGTTCTCCTCCCATTCCGCATGGAAGCGGTAAGTTTTGGTCTCTTACTTGGTCCGGCTCCCCCACTAATTTTTTATATCCCTTCTTTAGTAGATATACGCGTTTTCTACGTGGTGAGGCGTGTGTTAGAAGAGAGGAGATCTGAGTAGCTGTGATTGTAACCCAAGGAACAAAGTTTTAAGCAACAGCAGACTAGCCGCCCTGTACGTCAATCAAGTGGCAAATGCCAAATGGAGGATAGATGATAGGCTGACATCTAAAAAAAATTCTTTGAACGGCACGCGATCTACCCGCACTACCTTTGCGATCTACCGGTCGATCGCAATCTATGTTTTGGGCACCCCTGGTATATGGTATATCAACAGTCTCGATCAAAATACAAATTCCCACTTTTATGCAGGTGATACTGTGATAAACTGCGCTGCGTTTTCACCAAACCAGGCACTTTGACAGGTGCAACTTGCTTTGAATATTGTATAACATGCCTTGTGTGATTTAAAACTTGTTTTGAATGCTGACAAAACAAAACTCACGATGCTTTCATTTGCAAAATAAAAGCCACTGAACCTTCCATCTATCAAAATACAAATAAATACAATCAATACAAATATCCAGGAATTGCAATTGATGGTCCTCTCTCTCTACTAAGCCTCACATTCAGCAATAGGTGAAAAAACTGAAGTTGAAATTGAGTTTTTATGCGAGAAACAGGTCTTGCTTCTCCTCCACGGCCAACAGGAAACTTGCTGCTGCCGTCTTTATGCAGTGCTGGACTATGGACTAAGGCGATGTTATATAGATGCATGCATCTTTGCAATGCCGAAATGTGCAAGATACCATGGAGCACAGAGGCTAAAATTTTAAAGCCCTCACTCACCATTGCTCTTTGAATGCTCAAGTAGGATGGTCTGCCTTGTCCACCCATATACTTCACCATTGGCATATTTTTATTCATAAAGCTATTCTTGGTCTGCTTCCATCTTACCTTTGGATCTACATCCTTCAGAAAAGTATGGGAAGATTTTGCCTTCGCTCCCAGGACTAATTCCTACTATCTGTCCCTAAAGTCCATACTGAATTGGGAGAAAATGCGTTTAAGTATGCTGCTCCCTCTGCTTGGAATCAGGGAGCTGGTCTCACTGGATGCATTTACTGTAAAGTAAATATTAAACGACTTAGAGGCAGGCACATCTGGCTGGAGATGTTTTGACTGATTCATATTGCGTTCGGTCCCTTATGTTGATGACTTGTGATGAACATTGATGAATATTTTTGATATTTCATGATTCTGAAATGTATTATTTATTTTGATTTATAAATTGTTATATGGGTTTTTTTTTATGTCTGCAACCCTGTTAATTATGCCTCCTGTCTTGGCCAGGACCATCTTGTATAAGAGATGTTTGATCTCAATGAGATTTTTCCTGGTTAAATAAATGAATACATAAATAAATAAATAGATCAAAATAGGCCACAAAAGGCTGAGCATTCTATCCTCAGAACGGGAAAATGTATCAGAACATATACAAAAGTCACATGTATATGAGAGTGTATACTGTATATACAGTCAGTGGCGTGACAAGTCAGCGCCAGGCCCCAATGCGAGATGGTCAAAGCAGGCCTGCCTTCCTACTGCCTTCGGTACGGATTGTTCCGTTACAATAGCAGCCTCGTTCACTAATTAACTGACCTCACCAGAATTGTGATCAGGTTCTCGTGTAGGATTTGTTATATATAAGATTCTGTTAAATGTTACGGTAACATAATATAATGTCAGTAGTGAATGAAATAAGTGAAATCACGCAGATTTTAAACGACTAGCAACAGCAAAATGCACCGCACAGTTGACGCTTAAATGAAATATTTACTAGGAAAACCGCTGCGCTATACTTGATCAATACTGGTGTCGGAGCACCATAACAGATGAAAACATCGGTGACAGTGCACCCGCACATTGACAAAATTATTCATGTCTGCGCATAGGCTTTATAAACACAAGTGTGTAGGTTGATTATCAGTCAAATAAATAATAAATAAGTTCTACTTACATCATAGGCGCACTCTCCGGGCTGTGCAGAGTTGTCTTATTCAGCTCTTGCTCAGTGGATCAA